>NC_074677.1:32283733-32583733 GCF_029448725.1 Salvelinus fontinalis
AGGTTTGGTGGTGTGAGTAAGGCCAGGGGCTGGGAGGGGTTTGGTGGTGTGAGTAAGGCCAGGGGCTGGGAGGGGTTTGGTGGTGTGAGTAAGGCCAGGGGCTGGGAGGGGTTTGGTGGTGTGAGTAAGACCAGGGGCTGGGAGGGGTTTGGTGGTGTGAGTAAGGCCAGGGGCTGGGAGGGGTTTGGTGGTGTGAGTAAGGCCAGGGGCTGGGAGGGGTTTGGTGGTGTGAGTAAGGCCAGGGGCTGGGAGGGGTTTGGTGGTGTGAGTAAGGCCAGGGGCTGGGAGGGGTTTGGTGGTGTGAGTAAGGCCAGGGGCTGGGAGAGGTTTGGTGGTGTGAGTAAGGCCATGGGCTGGGAGGGGTTTGGGGGTGTGAGTAAGGCCAGGGGCTGGGAGGGGTTTGGTGGTGTGAGTTAGGCCAGGGGCTGGGAGGGGTTTGGTGGTGTGAGTAAGGCCAGGGGCTGGGAGGGGTTTGGTGGTGTGAGTAAGGCCAGGGGCTGGGAGAGGTTTGGTGGTGTGAGTAAGGCCAGGGGCTGGGAGGGGTGTGGTGGTGTGAGTAAGGCCAGGGGCTGGAAGAGGTTTGGTGGTGTGAGTAAGGCCATGGGCTGGGAGAGGTTTGGTGGTGTGAGTAAGGCCAGGGGCTGGGAGAGGTTTGGTGGTGTGAGTAAGACCAGGGGCTGGGAGAGGTTTGGTGGTGTGAGTAAGGCCAGGGGCTGGGAGAGGTTTGGTGGTGTGAGTAAGGCCATGGGCTGGGAGGGGTTTGGTGGTGTGAGTAAGGCCAGGGGCTGGGAGGGGTTTGGTGGTGTGAGTAAGGCCAGGGGCTGGGAGGGGTTTGGTGGTGTGAGTAAGGCCAGGGGCTGGGAGGGGTTTGGTGGTGTGAGTAAGACCAGGGGCTGGGAGAGGTTTGGTGGTGTGTGTAAGGCCATGGGCTGGGAGGGGTTTGGTGGTGTGAATCAAACTTCATTGGAAGGCAGGCTCAGACATCTCTCATTCTCTCTCCATGTCTCCCCCCTCTCTGCCCCCCTCTCTACTAAGGGGATAGTCCTCCTCCTCTCCCAGTCAGAAGCAGTTGAAAAGCAGAGGGAGAGTGGAGAGAGGAAGGGATAGAGAAGGAGTAATCTAGAAGGGTATAGTTCTGTCACAGTCAAGTCTTTGGAAAGTAGGAGTGAAAGGAGAGAGCGAGAGAAGTACACTACATTACCAAAAGTATGTGGACACCTGTTCATCGAACATCTCATTCCAAAATGATGGGCATTAATATGGAATTGGTTCCCCTTTGCTGCTAACAGCCTCCACTCTTCTGGGAAGACTTTCCATTAGATGTTGGAACATTGCTGCGGCGACTTGCTTCCATTCAGCCACAAGAGCATTAGTGAGGTCAGGCACTGATTTTGGGCAACTAGGCCTGGCTCCCAGTCGGCGTTCCACTGCACCAGAGTCCAATGGTGGCGAGCTTTACACCACTCCAGCCGACGCTTGCCATTGCAGATGGTGATCTTAGGCTTGTGTACAGATGCTCGGCCGTGGAAACCCATTTTACGAAGCTCCCGACGAACAGTTATTGTGCGGATATTGCTTCCAAAGGAGGTTTGGAACTCGGTGGTGAGTGTTGCAACCAAGGACAGTCACATTTTTTTTTTAACGTGCTACGCGTTTCAGAGCTCGGCAGTCTCGTTTGGTGAGCTTGTGTGGCCTACCACTTCGCGGCTGAGCCGTTGTTGCTCCTAGACGTTTGCACGTCACAATAACAGCACTTGGAAATGTGTTGGAAAGGTGGCATCCTATGACGTTGCCATGTTGAATGTCAATGAGCTCTTCAGCAAGTCTATTCAACTGCCAATGTTTGTCTATGGAGATTGCATGGCTGTGTGCTCGATTTTATACACCTGTCAGCAACAGGTGTGGCTGAAATAGCCTGAATCCACTAATTTGAGTGTGTGTCCACATACTTTTGTATATATAGTGTACGTTCTAGTTTCTTTGGATAACCAAGTAGCCTATAGGAGCATAGCAAATACGACTTTTATTATTAGGAGCAGATTTATGTTTACGTATTTCACCACATTTGGTATCATAGCCAAATCTCTTCTGCTGCTCTTGATTTGTTTTACTCTACATTGTAGCACCTAGGCCTTTGATGAGTAGATTGAGGTCCATTTTACATTGATGAATAATTTGGAAAAGTTAAAGAACATTTCCATGAATCAGTTAAATCATGTGGTCTTGAGTTGTACCCACTGATGCTGTAATGTGTCATCTGGAAATTGAACAACCGCTTTGACCGTAACCATTAGAGAGAAATGAACGGTCAACGGTTTGTATTTCCCCATTCCCTTTGCCAGAGCCCCATTTGATAATAAAATAAAAGGGTTTTTAATTGATTTTGAGAAATTATCTGAGTCTGAATAAATCTAAATAACGGTTTATGAACTTCAAAGTCAAGACGTAAAAGCCATTTAACGGAAATGACCTTGTGGAGGGCCACGATGCAAGCATAAATCTACAGAGCCACCGAGTAGATGTTTACGAAGCCGGCAGAGTTGATTTTAATAATTGACCATGGAAAAGTGCCTCAGCCGAAGTTTGCTTATAAGCAAGAAGAATAGGTTGTAGTGTTTGAGTCACAAAAGTTGTATCGATCCCCCTCTAAATAATGGAGGCTTTGTCTCAGGGATAATTTATTGATTGCTTTTGACCTCACGAGCTTCCCCTTGTGTTTTCCTCCTCTCCTCCACGACTTCCCTGTGAAGTCGGCTGCCAAGCTCCTTTTGGTGTAGTGATAAATCAGCAGGGACTCAGCAGGATTCCTCCCACCGCTACTCAGTTGCTTAGCTTCGGAGCCTGTAGTCAAAAGGTAAAATGCTTAATCATCTTTTCTTGTCCATACTTGGGCAACACATGCCATGTTTGATACCTCCACCCATTAATTGGCAGCATGGATGTGTGGACAGGAGACTAAGCTGAGCAAATTCCTGATCAGTGTATACATGAAAACATGAGAGACCCCACTAGAGCTGAAGATACAACATGTGGCTTGGCCCTTTTCTATCATTTATGTCAGCAGTTTTTTTTGTCCTTTCTTTTTTCTTAAACTCCTACTGAATTCCGCTTATATTTCATGCAGACCTGTGAATGTATTTTTTGTACGTTGATTGTGTTTGTCACTTTGATTTATATGTTCACATTCACAAATGCAGCATATATTATATAATGTATAGGGAAGCAAACGTAATGCAGAGTGAATCGCCCTCGTTCCAAAGGGAATCGCATCGTTGTCTCGTCTGAATGAACTGGAGTCTGGATATGCTGTTGGGCGCTCAGTTCTGCAGTGTTGCAGTATGCCAGCCAATGAGGCGCAAATGGACATGGTGATATGCACTATATGGTTATTACCATCATTCCAGCAGCCTTTCTGCACTACATGCTGTATGGTCCATCAGGTTCATGATGTATTAGCAGGGCCGTGCACATACCTTTCAGGCACCCCCCCCCCCCAACCCCTTGAAAAAAAACATTTCATAATGATTTCATAATCCATATCTCGAAATTCAGAACATAATGACTTTTTGAAAATAGCCCTATTTATTTCTTCAACAACAGTCACTCATCATAAATTGTAAGCAAGCTAGTTAGTGCCTGAAAAGATGGTCATTGATGTTGATGATTGATCTGCTAGTTGGTTAGCTCAATATATATTTTTTACTGATTGTAATTTATCTTCAATGCTCTTAAATAAGTATATGGAGGTTAGCTACCTGTGTTGCTGCTGCCCTGACACACGTGCAACTCTTGACTGAAGAAAAGATGGAGTTAGGCCAAAGGGTGGTAGCCTACGAGCAGCATCTATCAGCTAACCAGACCGAATATTGATCATGTAAATCAAGTGTTATCGGGTGTTAATCAAATGTTATTCTGCTGTAGGAGTACCCTTGATATTTAAACTAGGTAGCTTGTACCATGCATATTGGGATACCGGACATGTGCAAACTCCGTACAGGGCAGACCAACAGCCGCAACCAACGGACGGGTGGCGAACTTCACCACATCCTGATGACTTGCGGCAGTGGGTTCAGAACAACTACAAAAACGGTATACAAAAAAAGATATATATAATTATACCACTGATAGGCCTACTGTACCTCTTCAAACCAACAGCTGACAGTTTTCTGCATCCGTATCTGTGTTGTCGTATAACAAGCGTTAATCACACAGTTGTAACCTTACTGTACAATGCAATAATGCTGTTTTGCTCCCACATTCACCTGGCTGACTTGCAATAACGGAATGTGATTATAGCTTTGAATATGTGTACTGCTGTACTTAACTATTCTACAGCAATGAATTGTACTTTCATACTGAAAATGTTAACTGGCTCAAACTGAGAACAACATCAATCAGGTTCAATTAGGTTTTGCCTGTATAGATGAATTAGTTTCACAGAAAGTAGTTTCAAAATAAATATGTTGTATAATTCTTAAATCTCATTTGAGCATTGCTCCCTGAAGCAGTAGTCCAAGCAAGATAAGATCACAAGCCCAAATTGCTGGCCTCACTTTTGTTTTTAGCTTGGAGCAAAAAGTCAGTGAGATCTGTATGTTCTCCTCCTCTTGAACTTTTTAACGAACCTCACTGAGCCCATATAAAATCAAAGAGCAGGGACGTGGAACACCTGAAACGAAACTGGGGGGAAAACACCTTAACCCACAAATTAGAATCTGAAACCCATGAAAACTCGTAAATCCAATATTTAAAAATAATAATAATAATAAAAATAAAATAAAAAGTACATTCCTAATTCACCTTTTCAACTTTACATGCATTGCATATAATTGTTTTTCTCAACAACGTCCTTCACCGATGGATTACAGAAGAACCCTTTTTTCTCACTCCTTTTATCTTCTTTTTAGTCGCAGGTGCTATCTGCTATCAGTGCACATGGCCTTTTGGCGGGGCGCATTAGTTATTCAAAGTACAGCTCTGTTTACTGGCAAGACACAGCAACTTTGCTGCGCGATGCTGAAAGGTGCTCAGCTCTGACAATTACTCCACTCAAAGTGACAGAGAACAACAATGACTAAGATTAAGAGGGGAAAATAACCTTCAGTAGGAACTGCTAAAACAACAGCAAACAAACTCCCATACTAAGAAGCTTAGCAAACTATTGCCTTTTTGTGCCTCTTCAGGCAGTAATCTGCTGATTCGTTTGTTTGTATTAAAGTGTAGGCCTACCTGTTACCTGATTAGAAGTAGGTAGGGTTCTCACTGCTGATTTTGCTAATATAATGTCACGTTCCTGACCTGTTTTCCTTTGTTATGTATTTGTTTTAGTTGGTCAGGGCGTGAGTTGGGTGGGTTGGTCTAGGTTTGATTTTCTATGTTGGGATTTTGTGTTCGGCCTGGTATGATTCTCAATCAGAGACAGCTGTGAATCGTTGTCCCTGATTGAGAGTCATACTAAGGCAGCCAGGGTTTCACTGGTGTTTTGTGGGTGTTTGTTCCTGTGTCAGTGTTTGGGCCACACAGGACTGTTTCAGGTTAGTCACGGTTGTTGTATTTTGTAGTGTTTGTTGTTTTCCCATTAAAACATGAATACTTACCAATCCGCATCTTGGTCTGATCCATGCTCCTCCTCGTCTGAGGAGGAGAACGACTACGACAGCCGTTACATATAATGTGATTATTTCATAGCTTTGTCATACCACAAATAAAGTGCCTTTTGGGTAGTGTAATCTTTTCTAAATAACGATTTATTTCACAACATTTTTACATTCTGTCATAAAAAGCTCATGTTTAACTTCATAACAAACAAGTTTTTCCATATCCTTTTGGGTGTGTTGAAGGGTTGAGTCCATGAGCCGAGTGTCATTGGTGGATTTTTGCCTGCAAAAGCATATCTCCCACCATTGGGGTATTGAGTGGAGTTAAATCGGCATCTAAATGCAATCATGACTGAATCCATATTTCCAGTTCTTTGTCAATGTAGCAGTTCACCACCACTTGACTCGCAGATCATTGGCTCGAGTGGATTATTTACGCTAGGTCTGCATTAACACGTTATTCCAAGATTAGTCTGTCGCGCTCCTTCTTTGTTCATGTAAAAGCTCCCAGGGAGGCCCAGGTGAGCCGGCACACATGTTAAATTCATTAATCTGAAATCTCTGGGCCAAGAATCATGTGTTTTGTTTGGGACAAATAACATGTGATTGAATTATGGATTGCCACACCATACAATGCATTGCAAGTGTAGAAAAAAGTAAAAAAGGCCAAAAGAAAGGTACTACCTCTTCAATACACATCATACTGTATCTATTGCATGTGAGAACACATTGTAGACTTTACCAGAGCTGTTCATTAATTGCATTCTGACAGTTGATTTTAATTTAGCTACACTGGTTCTAATTTAAAAGAATAGCCGGAGGTTACCATTTAGCGACACGAAACTGAGAAAATGGCTAACTTCAAACAATCAAAAACAGACGGCTCCATTTGTTACGCCGACAACTTACTCTGCTTAGTCTGTCCACCACAAGCGTCCCATCTACGAGACAAGCACCTCTCACTCGTGCTTTGGCCATTCAGGCCGTTAGTTGCCCTCTCTAAATAACTTTATGAATGAATATTGATATTTCCTGTCAGTGTGCTTCAGTGCTCGCCGCTAGCGCCGCTAGGCTAGGTATAAGTCATTATGTAGCAACATTAGCATGCGGCGTGTGGCGATTACCTGTCCTGTGAGCTGGGCTCGAGGTGTATTAATAAGCCCAGTCTCTCATTCCATCCATCTGAAGCTGTCAGGGCCAGGAAACACGGTGTCCGTGGCACTGCACTGTGATTTATTGCAGTGTTTTGGAGGTGTGTGATTTATTGCAGTGTTTTGGAGGTGTGCACGAGGTGCCCACATGGAGATTCATCACCACACGTGCACAGGCACATGTGCACACTCACACTCAAACGCACACACTCTAGTGTAGCTGTACTGGCACTCCTGCAAACTCACAGATGTGCGCACACACACACATACTAGCACCCACTCAGTTCAGCTACATTATGTGTTGCTCATATTGCTTTGGTTGGAATTAGCCCGGATTAGATGGGATCTAGTGTAAAAAATGTACAAATCATTTAATTGAAATGCAACTCGATAATGAGCTTCAGGGTGGCTATTTTTAGTTTGAATAAGCACCACATTGGGCTCCTCATTTCCACCACTGCAAATCTAAGATGATAGTGGTTACTATTTCCAGATATGTTGAGTTGGTTTGCATGATCAAACCTTTGAGCCTCATACTGTATTATCAAAAGGCGTGGGTACGGAAATGCAGTAACTATCCACCACCTCCGAAAAAAATAATGCAAATGTTGGGAGATAAATGAGACTTTGTTTGTTGCCATAGCAACTCTTTGGGTCACAAGCCAGTGAGGAGATGAGGCCGGGGCTGGAGCTGGAGCTGTGAAGGTGATTAGGCTTTTGTGTCTGTCATGCTTAATTCAGCATCTGGTGGGGACACACAACACACAACACACACACAGGGACACAGACACACATCTCATTCTAACACACACACACCTGCCATAAACACAAAAACACAAATGTACATCATAGACACCCTAAATGCATACTGCACGCACACACACACACACACACACACACACACACACACACACACACACACACACACACACACACACACACACACTATACACTGCAGAGAAACGGCTAAAATTGTCCACACATCACATCCTACAGACAGACATCTCTTGTTTTAGCATAAATTAAAGATGGGGGAAACATTGGCAGGGTGATAACGAACATCACTTTATCTGGTACAGGATGCAGCTGATGGCATTGTTTACATAGATCTAATATTGACAAAATGTACAACACTTGCTGCAACACGACAGGTGGAATTAAATAAAGGGCTTTAGAAACGTGTTGTTTTTCTCCTCAGCAACCGAGAGTTCCCCGGAGATGACACATACTGTATGAACATGTCATGTTGTTGTATGGGCCGTATTATAGTATGCTCATGTGTGACTTCATTTTTACTTCCCTTAATGGCTGTTAGGGGCAATATTATTGTGATGGGTGTGTTTGAGGTGTGTTTTATGTGGCTTGCTGTAGCCTCACTCGAACCTTGCTCTCAGACCCTCGAAGGTGCCTTACCCTCCCCATTCCAATGTTTTCTTCAAAAACACACAGGAAAAAAACACACAAACACACACCAATTCCCCAGCTGTGCTCAGTGGCTCATGGTTGATGTGACATACCCTCAAGCCTCCAGTTGAGCTCAAAGGACGCCACGGTCCAGCGTGTGAGTGGGTGCATCAGCTCTGTCCAAGCCCTTCCTACACACACACACACACACACACACACACACATACACTCTTGCAGGCAGGCAGACAGGATACATCTGGACACACACTTGAACATGCTCACTGGCATGTGTGACCCACCCCTTGCAGCCTTCGGCCATGGTCACTGGCTCTTGGGTGATGTGAGACAACCCCTATCCCCATCTCTCGCTCTCTCTTGCTCTCTCTTCCTCCATATTGACTGCATACTGAAGTGCCACTGTCCCTCCTCCCTCCCTCTTCGGGTCTGGCAGCCCTACGCTCCAGCTCACTGTTGTTTCTCTGTTGGGAGCCCAATGGCTTTGCATCTCTCTATAAATATATTTAGACCAGTGGCGGTCGGTGCCGTTTAAGATGAGGGAGTATGATAAAAAAATAAAAATATGAGCGTGGCCTTATTTCTATTACAGTATATTAGATGACTGTCATTCATATTCCATTCACCCAGCTCAACGTAACATCGAAAGGTTTTGGCTACTACACGACACAAACATTTCCCCTCTACCCATCATGAGGTTGCTACAACCTAGCCTATGAATGACCGTTTACAACGAGAGAGGTGACAGACATTGACACATTCAATATCACCTTGCACAATCTTGCCTGCATCTAGTTGATCTAGGGTGTAATCATTAGTCCAACAGTTGTAAACAAGAGTTTCTATTGGACAAATTTAGGGGTGTTTATCCGTGTTTGCTTCCGTTTAAGAAATCGGCGGAATGAATACACCCCTCATCACACTCAAACACAGTTCACTTTCATAGCAGCCACATACAAACACCGTGATCCCTTTGATCGTTGTATTCCTTCTCACATCTACCCGTTCTCCTTCTCTCACATTTTCCCTGTGAACTTCAGTGCGCAACACATCAGCTGTCTGTAACCAGACTAAAAACCTTTCCAAGCCAAACCTTCATATCATAACCGCTTACCGCTACACACAGGCTACATCATTGTCACCATATTAGCTAACGTCAAGTCAACATAGCTACTAGAACTAATGCGTTAGTTAACCCACTACAATCATGCAGTACAGTGTACAGTCAGCAAGCAGTTTAGCAGTTACATCGGCGGGCCTCGTGGTAATAAGTTCATAAAAAAACAAAGTGAGAAATTAAAAAATATGCAATATAGATAGCTCTCTCTCGCACTCTCTCTCTTTGGCTACTCCTTCACTTTTTAAGAAATACATTTTTTCAAAACTGTTAAGCTATTGTCTTTCTCTCTCTGAGTCAACTACTCACCACATTTTATGCACTGCAGTGCTAGCTAGCTGTACCTTATGCTTTCAGTACTAGATTCATTCTCTGATCCTTTGATTGGGTGGACAACATGTCAGTTCAATTGTCATAATTACTGTGTAAGTCTATGGAAGGGGGTGAGAACCACGAGCCACCCAGGTTTTGCATTGAAGTCAATGTACCTAGAGGAGGACGGAATCTAGCTTTCCTTCGGCTACACCATGGTGCTACCCTACAGAGTGCTGTTGAGGCTACTGTAGACCTTCATTGCAAAACAGTGTGTTTTTATAAATTATATGGTGACGTGAATAGTAGAGTTTTTTAAAACTTTTTTTAATGTTTCACAATTTAGATTTTTCTGAAATTCACTGAGAAGGAATGCATGTTTCTCTCTCTCAATTGATCTTCTCTGTTTTTGTTTTCTTGTCCATCGCTCCCTCTCTAATCCCCCGACCTGCCAAGTACTGTGCCATTACAGTCCCCCCTGTGTCACATTACATAGCGCTTCAACCACCACCACTCAGTGTCTTCCAAATACTGCACCACTATTAGTCACTTGTTTAATGTATTATGGCTTCACCATTACCACACCTGTTGTTGCCGAATACTGCACCATTACAGTTCCCTCTCTTGTCACATCATAAAACCTCCCACAGTCTTTCAAACGAAGTCATACCTCAGCCATACTACTCCCAAGCACAACATCCTTCCTAGCTGCGGTTGTAAATAGCCAGGATCCAATAACTGCTTGAGATCCAGGCACTTGATGAACATGACTAACTCCTATTCACCTGTTGGCTGTAGTCAGAGCAGGTGGAGGAGGGGCCAGTCCCAGGAGGTTTGCCCATGAAAGTATATCAATTGCCAGGGCTGCGTGGCCTGCCTCAGCCTGCGGGGCTTAGCTAGTCTCAACTTCCTCCAGCTCTTCTCCCCCAGACACAGTTAATTCCCTGCAATCTGGTATCATAGACAGAGGGAGGGGGGGGGGACAACATGAGAAATGGAGAAAGAGAGACAAAATTAGACGAGAGAGACAAAATGTGAAAAAGAGAGCAGGTGATGCCTTTTCCCTGTCACCAAGATGGGCTCTGTGATCGCCACAGCGATATCGCATCCTGGACGGCACCCCACAGTGGCCATAATTGCAACGGGCATGCAGATGGGTGGACCGGGGATATGCTAATGTTTTTACCTAAGTTCCCAGAGATTCACATTCACTACTCAATCCCCCCCAGTACCAGCTAGCTAGCTGTCATCTTGCTACATTAGAGCACAACATACAGTTGAAGTCGGAAGTTTACATACACTTAGGTTGGAGTCATTAAAACTTGTTTTTCAACCACTCCACAAATTTCTTGTTAACAAACTATAGTTTTGGTAAGTCGGTTAGGACATCTACTGTGTGCATGACACAAGTACTTTTTCCAACAATTGTTTACAGACAGATTATTTCACTTATAATTCAATGTATCACAATTCCAGTGGGTCAGAAGTTTACATACACTAAGTTGACTGTACCTTTAAACAGCTTGGAAAATTCCAGAAAATTATGTGATGGCTTTAGAAGCTTCTGATTGGCTAAATGACATAATTTGAGTCAATTGGAGGTGTACCTGTGGATGTATTTCAAGGCCTACCTTCAAACTCAGTGCTTCTTTGCTTAACATCATGGAAAAATCTAAAGAAATAAGCCAAGACCTCAGAAAAACAACTGTAGACCTCCACAAGTCTGGTTCATCCTTGGGAGCAATTTCCAAACGCCTGCAGGTACCATGTTCATCTGTACAAACAATAGTACGCAAGTATAAACACCATGGGACCACGCAGCCGTCATACCGCTCAGGAAGGAGACGTGTTCTGTCTCGTAGAGATGAAATCAATCCCAGAACAACAGCAAAGGACCTTGTGAAGATGCTGGAGGAAACCGGTACAAAAGTATCTATATCCACAGTAAAACGAGTACTATATCAACATAACCTGGAAGGCCGCTCAGCAAGGAAGAAGCCACTGCTCCAAAACCGCCATAAAAAAGACAGACTACGGTTTGCAACTGCACATGGGGACAAAGATCGTACTTTTGGAGAAATGTCCTCTGGTCTGATGAAACAAAAATAGAGCTATCGTTATGTTTGGAGGAAAAAGGGGGAGGCTTGCAAGCCGAAGTACACCATCCCAATCCTATTGAAGATTTGTGGGCAGAACTGAAAAAGGAGGCCTACAAACCTGACTCAGTTACTCCAGCTCTGTTAGGAGGAATGGGCCAACATTCACCCAACGTATTGTGGGAAGCTTGTGGAAGGCTACCTGAAATGTTTGACACAAGTTAAACAATTTAAAGGCAATGCTACCAAATACTAATTGAGTGTATGTAAACTTCTGACCCACTGGGAATGTGATGAAAGAAATAAAAGCTGAAATAAATGGTTCTCTCTACTATTATTCTGACATTTCACATTCTTAAAATAAAGTGGTGATCCTAACTGACCTAAGACAGGGAATTTTTACTAGGATTAAATGTGAAAAACTGAGTTTAAATGTATTTGGCTAAGGTGTATGTAAACTTCCGACTTCAACTGTGGCTGCGGGCCCGCTAACCCCATAACGACCACATTTTCACCTTTACTACTGACTACCATTTTTGGGGGTGGGGTGAGGAAAATAAAGTTTATGATTCTATTTTTAATCCGCCCGACAACAAACATTTTCGGCCAATGAGCCACTGCTTGGGCCCCTTCGCCGTAAAATGCTGTAGGAGCCTCCGTCCCCAGTGCGAGTAGAATTCATGGTCTGCAATTATGTGGCTGTAATGAACGGTTTGTAATCATGATGAGACCGAAGGAGAAGGGGCAAGGGTAGGAGAGGCAGAATGTGTAATGAAAGAAAAATACACAGAAAAGAGAGATGATTCTCTTTTTGTAACTCGGTGAGGTAAGCGTCAGTCAGTGAGATGAGTGAGGCAGAAGACACAATGTATGTGTGTGTGTGTATACTAAAAGTACATTTATGCTTGCTCTGGCAATGCAATCCTGAGGCTCCAGCAATGCAATCCGGAGGCTCCATAAGGAGGGTGTGATGCAATTGCGGAGTCTCCGGGGGCTTGCGGATGCCAAATCGAGCTCTGTAACACATCGCTGTGTGCCTCACAATTTTTGTAACAATACAGAGGGCTCCGTGTAGCTCCGCTGGTTGACGGTAGGTGAAGGCGGGTTGTCCTGTATAAAAACATACTCACTTTCTTGACAACTCCCTTGACAACAGCTCTGCTCCAAGAAGTGCATGAAGTATAAATGCCCTGACTTATGCTGTACGGCCACTGTAGTTTTCAGATTGACCATGCAGAGCCTTTAAGCCTATACTGTGCCTGACAGTGTGTGTGTATGATTACATCTTATTTTAGTATCACATAACCATATAGTGCCAGTCAGCTTACCATATATTCCTCATTTCAGCAGAAGACACGTACGTAGGTGCATAGCGCACACTCATGCACACACACAAACAGTGCACGCCTACTCAGTGTCGCCGCCAGAAAGCATGAGTCATAACAAACACAGGCAGACTATGACTTCATCAAGACCTCGTGGTGAAAATGTTTTGTGTACTTACTCTGCTGTTCTATCATGTGTGCAATGATTTTTGAGGTAATGTCTTTGTTGTAGTATCGGAAACGGACGTGGCATTTTCCCCGATATAGTCCAACTTTAAGGTGTGATGCAGAACAATTCTAGAGTCACTGCTATTAACTCAATGTGATTCAGTCATATAGCTGTCCTATTGTGTGTTTTGCTGTTGGCTTATCAAAATGACATATTTCTTAAATCATAAGAGACATGCAACATCTTAGCCTATTGCAGTAGTATGACTACATGCCACCTACTGTGGTAGTATGACTACATGCCACCTACTGTGGTAGTATGACTACATGCCACCTACTGTGGTAGTATGACTACATGCCACCTACTATGGTAGTATGACTACATGCCACCTACTGTGGTAGTATGACTACATGCCACCTACTATGGTAGTATGACTACATGTCACCTACTGTGGTAGTATGACTACATGCCACCTACTGTGGTAGTATGACTACATGTCACCTACTGTGGTAGTATGACTACATGCCACCTACTGTGGTAGTATGACTACATGCCACCTACTGTGGTAGTATGACTACATGCCACCTACTGTGGTAGTATGACTACATGCCACCTACTAAGGTAGTATGACTACATGCCACCTACTAAGGTAGTATGACTACATGCCACCTACTGTGGTAGTATGACTACATGTCACCTACTGTGGTAGTATGACTACATGCCACCTACTGTGGTAGTATGACTACATGCCACCTACTGTGGTAGTATGACTACATGCCACCTACTATGGTAGTATGACTACATGCCACCTACTGTGGTAGTATGACTACATGTCACCTACTGTGGTAGTATGACTACATGGCACCTACTGTGGTAGTATGACTACATGTCACCTACTGTGGTAGTATGACTACATGTCACCTACTGTGGTAGTATGACTACATGCCACCTACTGTGGTAGTATGACTACATGCCACCTACTGTGGTAGTATGACTACATGTCACCTACTGTGGTAGTATGACTACATGCCACCTACTGTGGTAGTATGACTACATGCCACCTACTGTGGTAGTATGACTACATGCCACCTACTGTGGTAGTATGACTACATGCCACCTACTGTGGTAGTATGACTACATGTCACCTACTGTGGTAGTATGACTACATGCCACCTACTGTGGTAGTATGACTACATGCCACCTACTGTGGTAGTATGACTACATGCCACCTACTGTGGTAGTATGACTACATGCCACCTACTGTGGTAGTATGACTACATGCCACCTACTGTGGTAGTATGACTACATGTCACCTACTGTGGTAGTATGACTACATGCCACCTACTGTGGTAGTATGACTACATGTCACCTACTGTGGTAGTATGACTACATGCCACCTACTGTGGTAGTATGACTACATGCCACCTACTGTGGTAGTATGACTACATGCCACCTACTGTGGTAGTATGACTACATGCCACCTACTGTGGTAGTATGACTACATGTCACCTACTGTGGTAGTATGACTACATGTCACCTACTGTGGTAGTATGACTACATGCCACCTACTGTGGTAGTATGACTACATGTCACCTACTGTGGTAGTATGACTACATGTCACCTACTGTGGTAGTATGACTACATGCCACCTACTGTGGTAGTATGACTACATGCCACCTACTGTGGTAGTAGGACTACATGCCACCTACTGTTGTAGTATGACTATATTCCACCTACTGTGGTTGTATGACTATATTCCACCTACTGTGGTTGTATGACTATATTCCACCTACTGTGGTTGTATGACTATATTCCACCTACTGTGGTTGTATGACTATAGTCCACCTACTGTGGTTGTATGACTATATTCCACCTACTGTGGTTGTATGACTATATTCCACCTACTGTGGTTGTATGACTATATTCCACCTACTCTGGTTGTATGACTATATTCCACCTACTGTTGTAGTATGACTATATTCCACCTACTGTGGTTGTATGGCTACATGCCACCTACTGTGGTAGTATGACTACATGCCACCTACTGTGGTAGTATGACTACATGCCACCTACTATGGTAGTATGACTACATGCCACCTACTGTGGTAGTAGGACTACATGCCACCTACTGTGGTAGTATGACTACATGTCACCTACTATGGTAGTATGACTACATGCCACCTACTGTGGTAGTATGACTACATGTCACCTACTGTGGTAGTATGACTACATGCCACCTACTGTGGTAGTATGACTACATGACACCTACTGTGGTAGTATGACTACATGACACCTACTGTGGTAGTATGACTACATGCCACCTACTGTGGTAGTATGACTACATGCCACCTACTGTGGTAGTATGACTACATGCCACCTACTGTGGTAGTATGACTACATGCCACCTACTGTGGTAGTATGACTACATGCCACCTACTGTGGTAGTATGACTACATGCCACCTACTGTGGTAGTATGACTACATGTCACCTACTGTGGTAGTATGACTACATGCCACCTAATGTGGTTGTATGACTATATTCCACCTACTGTGGTTGTATGACTACATTCAACCTACTGTGGTTGTATGACTATATTCCACCTACTGTGGTTGTATGACTACATGTCACCTACTGTGGTAGTATGACTACATGCCACCTAATGTGGTTGTATGACTATATTCCACCTACTGTGGTTATATGACTATATTCCACCTACTGTGGTAGTATGACTATATTCCACCTACTGTGGTTGTATGACTATATTTTACTGTGGTTATATGACTATATTCCACCTACTGTGGTTGTATGACTATATTCCACCTACTGTGGTTGTATGACTATATCCCACCTACTGTGGTTGTATGACTATATTCCACCTACTGTGGTTGTATGACTATATTCCACCTACTGTGGTTGTATGACTATATTCCACCTACTGTGGTAGTATGACTATATTCCACCTACTGTGGTTGTATGACTATATTTTACTGTGGTTATATGACTATATTCCACCTACTGTGGTTGTATGACTATATCCCACCTACTGTGGTTGTATGACTATATTCCACCTACTGTGGTTGTATGACTATATTCCACCTACTGTGGTTGTATGACTATAGTCCACCTACTGTGGTTGTATGACTATAGTCCACCTACTGTGGTTGTATGACTATATTCCACCTACTGTGGTTATATGACTATATTCCACCTACTGTGGTTGTATGACTATATTCCACCTACTGTGGTTGTATGACTATATTCCACCTACTGTGGTTATATGACTATATTCCACCTACTGTGGTTGTATGACTATATTCCACCTACTGTGGTTGTATGACTATATTCCACCTACTGTGGTTATATGACTATATTCCACCTACTGTGGTAGTATGACTATATTCCACCTACTGTGGTTGTATGACTATATTCCACCTACTGTGGTTGTATGACTATAGTCCACCTACTGTGGTTGTATGACTATAGTCCACCTACTGTGGTTGTATGACTATAGTCCACCTACTGTGGTTGTATGACTATAGTCCACCTACTGTGGTTGTATGACTATAGTCCACCTACTGTGGTTGTATGACTATAGTCCACCTACTGTGGTTGTATGACTATAGTCCACCTACTGTGGTTGTATGACTATAGTCCACCTACTGTGGTTGTATGACTATAGTCCACCTACTGTGGTTGTATGACTATAGTCCACCTACTGTGGTTGTATGACTATAGTCCACCTACTGTGGTTGTATGACTATAGTCCACCTACTGTGGTTGTATGACTATAGTCCACCTACTGTGGCAAAGTACTTACAAAAACAAATGTGATGATTCATATTTTTTCCATTTGGTTTGTTTATTTTTTTAGGCCTTTAGGTGTTTTCTCCCTTGGAGTTTTCTCATCTTTGACAAATGTGTTTATCATTGAATAGGCAAGTCTTTTTTAGCCAAAATATCCTTTGGATTAGTGAACCTCAGCTTTATCATTTGGGGTTGTAGCGTTTTGTAAATGTGGAATTGGAGACCAGTGTGAGAGTTTCCATTGGCACCTATTCTGCTATTATAAGACGTGTGAACAATTGTTCTTGCTTTTTCTGAGATGATTATCTTTTGAAACAGCACAGTCCTTGTTCCTGAGGAGAAGATTCAGTTTTCACCTCTAAATGTCTTCTGCACCCAGGAACACACACACAACCACCCCTGCCCAAAAAAACACACGCCCCCCTCTTTACCCCCCTCTCACTCCTAGTGTGACTAAGCATGTAGTGTTTTACCTCAGTAGCTCCGCTCCGTGTGCCATCGGGACAGCAGCAGTATTTACGGAAGTGGTGTCTGTGTGGGCTGATGCAAAGCTTTATACCTGACATCAGGTCAAGCACTCCAAGCTTTGCATCACAGTGTGGTTCCTCATCCCTATAGGCAAGGCAATGGTGCTGTATCTTAGCCTACATGCTGGAATAAAGCAAGAAATGGTTGGATGCCCACAGACAATAGTTGGTACAACAATACATCACAGCCCTAACCCTGCAGTATAGAAAAAAACAAAGACTAGGCTTCCATTCATAAGAAACTTGCTTTTCAATTGCCAGTGTTCCGATTATCAAGCAGTAAAATGTTGCAGTATTGCATTAAGCTTCAAAATAATACACAAAAGTCTGTTTTAGTCTGACAGACCTCACTTTTAGTCTTAATCATGTTGTCATTCATTTCATTGTTAGAAACTGTTTCTCTTAAAACCTCTTAAGGATTGGACCCTTTTTGTTTGTTTTTTCGCCTAAAATGACACACCCAAATCTAACTGCCTGTTGCTCAGTTCCTGAAGCAAGGATATGCATTTTCTTTGTACCATTTGAAAGGAAACACTTTGAAGTTTGTGGAAATGTGAAAGGAATAGATCTGGTAAAAGATAATACCGTCTTTGAAATGCAAGAGAAAGGCTATAATGTATTATTCTAGCCCAGGTGGAATTTAGATTTTGGCCACTAGATGGCAGCAGTGTATGTGTGAAGTTTTAGACTAATACAATGAACCATTGCATTTCTGTTCAAAATCTTGTATCAAGACTGCCCAAATGTATGTGCCTAATTTGTTTATTAATAACGTTTTATATTCAAAACTGTGCACTCTCCTCAAACAATAGCATGGTATTATTTCACTGTAATAGCTACTGTAAATTGGGCAGTGCAGTTAGATTAACAGGCATTTAAGCTTTCTGCCAATATCAGATATGTCTATGTCCTGGGAAATGTTCTTGTTACTTACAACCCCACGCTAATTGCATTAGCTTACGTTAGCTCAACCGTCCCGCAGGGGACCCATCAATCCTGAAGAAGTTTTTAAACACTTTTTAACATCATTCTCATTATCTCCAGCACCATACCAGGGTCAATAATGTTAAAAGGTATTGACGTACCTCTTTAAAGAAACCCTTTCAGTGCTAATCAACTGGCATTAACCCTCCCCTCCCCCCTATTGTCAGAGGAGCTTCCCTACTTCCCCAAGTTCCTTTATTGACCTCACTCCCCTCATCATCACCTTCCCCTACCCAGCAGCCTGGTTGATTTAGCCCCATTATGGTTGCCAGTCTATTCCCACTCTAACCCCCTTCATGATTCTATGCCTTTATAATAAGGTACAGATCACGACTAGGACTGTTTCTCCAATAGCACCCTATACCCTATGTAGTGCACAACTTTTGACCAGGGCCCATAGAGTGACATTCCTCACCCCTCTAGGGTCTCTATCTCCCACCTGTCTGAGGGGGGGGGGTTAAAAAACTTCTTAAGGCTAGGCGTCCGGCTAGCGGGTCACCTGTCGACAACATCCGATGAAATTGGAGGGTGCGCAATTCACATAAATAATTGGAATATTAAACATTTATGAACTTATATAGTTTAAAAGCTTACATTCTTGTTAATCTAACAACTCTCTTCTATTTCCCCTTGTTTTGTTTCCTCTTTCCTTATTTCGCTCCCTACCTTGCTCCTCTTAATCCATCTTTCTTTCTCATCCCCTCCTTCTTTCCCTTTATTACTTACTATCCTCCCCACTCATGTCATCTCACCCTCACACTCTGCTTCCCTGCTTCCAACCCACTTTCCCTCCATATACCACTCCATATCTCCTTTCCCCCTCAGTCTCTCTCACTCCTTATTTCCCTCCAACTCTTTCCCTCCCTATCCCACTCTCCTCTCCCTCCCTAACTCCCTCCATCCCTTTCCCCAGTGGGGATGTGTCCAGTTCTCCTCCTCCCTCAGCTGGGGCCTTGTTAAGGTTGGGTGTCTCAGTTGGTGTCATGAAACTTACTACCACCCTATGCCCCCCTCTCTACCCACACACATACCTCTACCCCCCACTCAGGTCCTTTTCTCTGGACCAAACAGCTCCCCCACCCCCATCCCAGCCATTGCGAAGAAACCATTACCCACCCACCCCATTTATTTGTTATCATCTCCCTAGATTAAAGCCTTGGCGGCTCCAGTACCTGCCAGCCTATTGATAGGTTGGATGCATGCCAAAGCCGTGATCTATCCAAGAAGCTCCCTTTGATGAGAGCTGGGCCACGTGTGCATGCGTGCAGGTTGCATACACACACAGGTACACACACACCACTCACGGAACACACACACACAAACTGATCCAACCTCCCAGCTCTCCAGAATAAACAGCCCTAGCATGACCCTTTCTCCCTGGGCTAATTGTGAGAGAGGTAGCAGAGACTGATCCATAGCTCCAGAGCTCCATGTTCATAGCTCTATAGATCCAGGGTACAGTGATACATTCGCCTAGGCAGTGCTCCTCTCTTCCTCCTCCCTATAGTTTGCATTAATGAATTTGGCTAATATGGGGAACATGGATCCTGGAAATGAAGAACTAACTCAGGGAATACATTTAGCCGCTGCCCTGTGTAATAGCAGCACACCATAAATTACTGAGTTAATCATATTTCTCAGTGAGCAGAGTTCAGCTACTTCAGGGACAGTAGTAAAATGGAGGGAGGGAGGGGGAAGGAGTACAGACAGTAAGGAAGAAGGAAGAGAGAGGGAAATGTATGCTGCCCACTACTATCTTGTGTATGAATACAATAATGTGATTAAAGATAAGGTACTAATACTACACTGAGTGTGTTTGAATAGCCAACGTTTTCACAGACATGGTCAGGATGTCTGTCGTGTTAAGGCAAAAGGCCAAGTTAGAAGAGGATCATTGATTCCCAGTCTGCTGTCCCCACATGCTTCAAGATGGCCACCATTGTTCCTGTATCCAAGAAGGCAAAGGTAACTGACCTGAATGACTATCGCCCCGTAGCACTCACTTCTGTCATCATGAAGTGCTTTGACAGACTAGTCAAGGATCATATCACCTCCACCTTACCTGTCACCCTAGACCCACTGCAATTAGCATACCGCCCCAATAGGTCCACAGACGGTGCAATTACCCTCACACTGCCCTATCCCATCTGGACAAGAGGAAAACCTATGTAAGAATGCTGTTCATTGACTACAACTACAGCTCAGCATTCAACACCATAGTACCCTCCAAGATCATCATTAAGCTTGAGGCCCTGTGCAATTGGGTCCTGGACATCCTGACGGGCCGCCCCCAGGTGGTGATCCTTAACACTGGGGCCCCACAAGGGTTCGTGCTCAGCCTCCTCCTGTACTCCCTGTTCACCCATGACTGCGTGGCCATGCAGGCCTCCAACTCGATCATAAAGTTTGCAGATGACACAACAGTAGTAGGCTTGATCACCAACAACAACGAGACAGCCTATAGGGAGGAGGTGAGGGCACTCGAAGTGTCGAAAACAACCTCTTACTCAACGTCAACAAAACATAGGAGATCGTGGACTTCAGGAAACAGCAGAGGGAGCACCCCCCTATCCACATCGACGGGACAGCAGTGGAGAGTTCCTCTGCGTACACATCACGGACAAACTGAAATGGTTCACCCACACAGAGTGTGTTGAAGAAGGCTCTTCAACCTCAGGAGTCTGAAGAAATTTGGCTTGTCACCTAAAACCCTCACAAACTTTTACAGATGCACAATTGAGAGCATCCTGTTGGGCTGTATCACCGCCTGGTACGGCAACTGCACCGGTCACAACTGCAGGGCTCCTCAGAGGATGGTGCGGTCTGCACAGCATGACCAGGGGCAAATGACCTGCCATCCAGGTCAACTACAGCACCCAATGTCACAGGAAGTCCAAAAATATCATTAAGGACAACAACCACCCGAGCCACTGCCTGTTCACCCCGCTACCACACAGAGAGGCTGCTGCCTACATACAGACATGAAATCATTGGCCACTCTAACAAATGGATCACTAGTCACTTTATTAATGCCACTTTATAATGATGTTTACATATCTTGCATTACTCATCCCATATGTATATACACTATTTTATACCATCGATTGCATCTTGCCTATGCCTCTCAGTCATTGCTCATCCATATATTTATATGTACATATTCTTATTCCATCCCTTTACGGATATTTGTTTGTATTAGGTAGTTGTTGTATAATTGTTCGATTACTTGCTCGATATTGCTGCACTGTCGGAACCAGAAGCACAAGCATTTCGCTACACTCGCAATAACATCTGCTAACCATGTGTATGTGACCAATAACATTTGTTTTGAAGTGTATGTGGGTCGAAATGCAGGAAGCAAAATGTCAAGTCTGTCAAGTCAATTCAGAAACAATGTACAGTATGATGGGTGTTTTCTTACTCCTGGATACCTTGATTGATAAAACTCTTTCCTCAACATGAATTTACATGTAGGTCGAATGTATCCAAATTCAGGTAAAGCAATGCATTGAATTTGACAGAATTTACATTTTTATTTATAATGTCATTACATTTCAGTGGACCGAGATTTAAATAAATTTGACCTTCATTCCGGTTAATATCCGCCTTCGTATGTACTCTTCAGAGTCATATGAAGTTCAAATTCAAACTTCAGGTGGGTGACTTTTTAGGTAGGAAGGCTGGCGCACGGGCACAGACATTCATCACATCATTACCAAGTGATAATTTGTTTGCAAGGTGTGTCAGGTTAAACTTGGGATTAGTTTTAAAATGCATGAGGTGTCTTGTTTCAAACGTCCCCTTTGGGGGCAACACACATGAAGTGCGGCACGGGTCTGTTCATTTGGCACCTGCTGTGGATTGGAGACATGATGGATTATCTACTGTCTGTATCCTGTGGCATAGGGTTTAGTGCGCGACACTGCTCATGTGTCAGGGTGTGTAGGAAGTCAAGCTGAGGTTAGGCCCTGGGCGAGACACCTTGACCTGTTAGTGTCCTACTTAGCCTTTGATACGCTGGTTTCAAAGGAGTTCTAGAGGAGTAAAACAGGTCATAATTTTGTGGATTTTGAGAGGGGAGTTCATTATTTCCTGTTCCTATTTACTGATGTGTGATATCAAGTGCTTTATATTATATTTTTTTCCATCTCTATTTTTATATTCAAATTCTAATTATAATATATCCAATATCCATGTAGCTACTATATCCAACATTCATAGACTACACGTTGGGGGATTTGATATTCAATCAGAAATGAGGAACTGTAGGATGTTTCAAATTTTTGCTGAAATGTTTGTCCTGTCCTCATTTTATGAAAGCTGTATCTGTAATTTGTTGATCTCTGGTGTAATCCTAGTGGTTCAGGAAACGTTAATGCAACATTAGCACAGCATTACCCGATGTTTACAATTCTGTCATTACTGGAAATCAGTAACACGGGTCCACTAGTAGGCTACAGCCTGTCTTCCCCTCGAGAAACACTAACACGCCTGACTTAACAAAGCTT
The DNA here is from genome assembly GCF_029448725.1 of Salvelinus fontinalis. Taxonomy (NCBI): domain Eukaryota; kingdom Metazoa; phylum Chordata; class Actinopteri; order Salmoniformes; family Salmonidae; genus Salvelinus; species Salvelinus fontinalis. Next base: position 32,306,744 of record NC_074677.1, read on the forward strand.
GCGAATGAGATGATAAGCTGAATTATGTGTGTTAGTGCTGGTCTGAACAAAAGCCTTCACAACCTGTTGGTTCCCATGACCAGGCTTGAACACTGCCCTAGGCACTGTTAACTTCTTATGGCTGAAGGGGCAGTATTGAGTAGCTTGGATAAAAGGTGCCCAGAGTAAACGGCCTGCTCCTATGTCATAGTTGCTAATATATGCATATTAGTATGGGTATTGGATAGAAAACACTCTAAAGTTTATAAAACTGTTTGAATTATGTCTGTGAGATTAACAGAACTCATATGGCAGGCAAAAACCTGAGAAGTTCCACTTCCTGTTTGGATTTTGTCTGGGGGTGCCATATTTTCAACCAAGCTCTCATTGAAAATACAGAGAGATATGGATGAGTTTTCACTTCCTACGGCTTCCACTAGATGTCAACAGTCAATAGAACTAAGTCTGATGACTCAAATGTGAAGGGGGGTCGAAGGAGACAGAAATTAGTAATCACTGCCATGAGGTGCCCACGCATTGAACTGGCGCGTTCACGTGAGAGTGAGCTCCGTTCCATCTCTCAATTGAAGTCGATGTAATTCTCCGGTTGGAACGTTATTCAAGATGTATGTTAACAACATTCTAAAGATTGATTCAGTACATCGTTTGACATGTTTCTACTGACTGTAACGGAACGTTTGGACATTTCGTCACGTTATAGTGGTCGCGCTTTGAGACTTTGGTTAGGGTGTTTGGTAAACAATTCGAAAGTAGCTAATTTGACATAAATAACGGACATTAACGAACAAATCAAGCATCTATTGTGGACCTGGGATTCCTAGGACTGCATTCTGATGAATTCATCAAAGGTAAGGAAACATTTATCATGTATTTTCTGGTTTCTGTTGAGTCCAACATGGTGGCTAATTTGGCTATTCATCTGAGCTCCGTCTCAGATTATTGCATGGTTTATTTTTCCGCAAAGTTTTTTTGAAGTCTGACACAGCGGTTGCATTAAGGAGAGGTATATCTATAATTCCATGTGTATAACTTGTATTATCATCTATATTTATGATGAGTATTTCTGTTGAAACGATGTGGCTATGCAAAGTCACTTGATGTTTTTGCAACTAGTGAATCTAACGCCTCAATGTAAACTCAGATTTTTTTATATAAATATGAACTTAACCTCTCTGGGCCAGGGAAAATACAGCGCGCCATATTCAAATAACATGATATAAAAATCAAACTTTCATTAAATCACACATGTAAGATACCAAATTAAAGCTACACTCGTTGTGAATCCAGCCAACATGTCAGATTTCAAAAAGGCTTTTCGGCGAAAGCATAAGGTGCTATTATCTGATGATAGCACAACAGTAAACAAACAGAGTAGCATATTTCAATACTGCAAGCACGACACAAAACGTATAAATAAAATATAAATCATGCCTTTGACGAAATTATTTTGTTGGCACTCCAATATGTCCCATAAACATCACAAATGGTCCTTTTGTTCGATTAATTCCGTCGATATATATCCAAAATGTCAATTTATTTGGACCGTTTCATCCAGAAAAACACAGCTTCCAACTTTTCGCCAAGTCACTACAAAATATATCAAAAGTTACATGTAAACTTTACGAAAACATTTCAAACTAATTTTGTAAAACAACGTTAGGTATTTTTAAATGTTAATAATCGATCAATTTGAAGACGGGATGATCTGTGTCCAATACAAAAGAAAACAAACTGACACAACTTTTTTCGTAACGTGGCTCTCTCAAAAAATTTACTTCATGTGACCCTCATTTACGATAGCCCTACTTCTTCAGTACACAAAGGAATAACCTCAACCAATTTCCAAGGACTGGTGACATCCAGTGGAAGCAGTAGGAACTGCAAGCAAGTCCATTTGAAATCTGGTGTCTCTAAAAAAAACTAATTGAAATGACAGTGACATCAAATAAATACAAATTCTGAATGGTTTGTCCTCAGGGTTTTGTCTGCTACATACATTCTGTTATCCTCACAGATATGATTCAAACAGTTTTAGAAACTTCAGAGTTTTTTCTATCCAAATCTACTAATAATATGCATATCTTATATTCTGGGGATGAGTAGCAGGCAGTTGAATTTTTGCATGCTATTTTTCCGAAAGTGAAAATGCTGGCCCCTGCCCACAAGAAGTTAATCAAACAAAACATGCATGTATTGTGTAACATGAAGTCCTATGAGTGTCATCTGATGAAAATAATCGAAGGTTAGTGAATAATTTTATCTCTATTCTGTTTTTTTTGAAAGCTATCTTTAGCTGGAAGAAATGGCTGTGGTTATTGTGGTTTTGTGGTGACCTAACATAATCGTTTGTAGTGCTTTCACTGAAAAGCCAGCTAACACAACCTGCTAGCTATGAAGCTAATGTCAATTCTCTACCCTATAACTTTTTTTGTGATAGAGTTGATAGAGAGTTGTAGGGAACGTGAGCTGGGGTTAGACCGTCGTGAGACAGGTTAGTTTCACCTGACCGAGAGACTGAAAAACAGCTTTTATCTCAAGGCAATCAGTTAAAGAGCCATCACTAGCACAAAGAGGCTGCTGCCTACACACAGAATTGAAATCATTGGCCACTTTAATAAATGGAAGAGTCACTTTAATAATTACACTTTAATAATAACACTTTAATAATGTATACATATCTTGCATTACTCATCTCATATGTATATACTGTATTCTATACTATCTATTGCATCTTAGCCTATGCCGCTTCATCCATATATTTACATTTATATATTCTTATTCCATTCCTTTACTTAGATGTATGTGTGTTAGGTATTTGTTGTGGAATTGTTAGATATTACTTGTTAGATATTGCTGCACTGTCAGAACAGTCTCTCGGTCCCAGTTTTGATACACAAGAGTATTACAATACACAAGAGTATTACAACAAGTTTAGCAAAAGATTCAATCAATCAAACAGAAAAAACAACTCTACGGCCAAGCGTTCATAGCGACGTCGCTTTTTGATCCTTCGATGTCGGCTCTTCCTATCATTGTGAAGCAGAATTCACCAAGCGTTGGATTGTTCACCCACTAATAGGGAACGTGAGCTGGGGTTAGACCGTCGTGAGACAGGTTCGTTTTTGCTAATTTCAAAGCTGATTGTCACCAAAAATTGTGTTTATTCACTAGTATGGGTTATCTAAATGAGTTGTCTTTCCCTGGCCTAGCTGAACTGACAGGCTACATGACTAGCAAGTGGTGTCTTTTCTCTTTTGTAGGCCTAATATGCTCCCAAATGAAAAGGAAACAGATTGTCATCTGTAGCCCCATAGAAGACTGAAATCAGCCTGAACGATCTCAATAACTCAATGCATGCACACAGTCCTATTGAATATGAATTTACCTTTATTGTGAGTAGGCCTACGCCATCTTGATTTACCCAGTTGAGATATACCATTCAAATAAATTCTTGTTATGTAGATTGTTATTTTGTTTAAAACAAGTTACCATTTTTTTATGGTTGTATAATTGATGGTCCCGTGTAGCTCTGTTGGTAGAGCATGACACTTGAAATGCCAGGGTTGTGGGTTCTATTCCCACGTGGGACCAGTACAAAAAAATGTATGCACTCCTGTGAATCGCTCTGGATAAGTGCATCTGCTAAATGACTAAAATGTAAATGTCCATTTGTTAATGCATACATGGCTGTCTCTGGGAATATTTCCCATCAAAATGTTCAGATTTAATTATATAAAATATCGGCCTTCGGCCTCGTTTACTCACAATAATTGGTATTGGCATCAGCCCCTTAAAAACCGACATCGGTCGTTCTCTAGCTACAGCGTCTCTGGTACAGGCTTTGCTCTCTTCTGTTAGGTTCCACAACCATGTAGGTTATGAGGGGTATAGGATTGCATTCATATTGTGTGTGTGTGTGTTTGCACTTGACAGGCAAGCATGCTTAAGAATACCAGACAGCTACACATGTAGCCCCCTGCTCTCTCCTCACCTTCATTCCATGTTGGGCAATGACAGAGCACCACACACACTCACTCACACAGGTTGTGTTTCTAGTCAGGTAGCTAGCCAGCGAAATGGTGCATTCAATGGAGCACATGTTGAATACTGCATGTAATACAGTGGGTTGCAGTTCAGCTGAGACCCATCATTCAGAATTCAGTATTGGATTCAATTGAATGCCCGAACAACTTTATACCACAGTGTATTTGGAATACGAACACAATTTCTAAGCACAGGAGAGCATCTTACTTTTAGTCAGAACTAACAAATGCCCCATGCAGTCCGACCACCAACATCACCATGAATGTTATTCTATGTTTAATCAGTCCTCCCCACATGGATTGATGCCAATATAATGCATAATCACCCACAGACACCCTCTTTCCAACTCAAACACCTCTTCTCCTCCCCCTTTCCTCCTTCCATCCATCCATCCCTCTCTCCACCCTCAACACACACTCAACCACCTCTTCTCCCCTAATTTCCCTTTGCCAGCCATGCATCCCGCTCTCCTCCTATCACCCCCCCCCCCCCCCCCCCCTCTATCCTTCTCTCCCCATCAACACATGTTTCCAACTCAACCTCCCTATATCAAATCAAATTTTATTGGTCACATACACATGGTTAGCAGATGTTATTGTGAGTGTAGCAAAATGCTTGTTCTGACAGTGCAGCAATATCTAACAAGTAATATCTAACAATTCCACAACAAATACCTAACACACATAAATCTAAGTAAAGGAATGGAATAAGAATATATAAATGTAAATATATGGATGAAGCGGCATAGGCTAAGATGCAATAGATAGTATAGAATACAGTATATACATATGAGATGAGTAATGCAAGATATGTAAACATTATTAAAGTGTTATTATTAAAGTGTAATTATTAAAGTGACTCTTCCATTTATTAAAGTGGCCAATGATTTCAATTCTGTGTGTAGGCAGCAGCCTCTTTGTGCTAGTGATGGCTCTTTAACTGATTGCCTTGAGATAAAAGCTGTTTTTCAGTCTCTCGGTCCCAGTTTTGATGCACCTGTACTGACCTCGCCTTCTGGATGGTAGCGGGGTGAACAGGCAGTGGCTTGGGTCTTTTTGGACTTCCTGTGACATCGGGTGCTGTAGGTGTCCTGGAGGGCAGGTAGTTTGCCCCCGGTGATGCGTTGTGCAGACTGCACCACCCTCTGGAGATCCCTACGGTTGTGGGCGGTGCAGTTGCCGTACCAGGCGGTGATCATGTCCGACAGGATGCTCTCAATTGTGCATCAGTAAAAGTTTGTGAGGGTTTTGGGTGACAAGCCAAATTTCTTCAGCCTCCTGAGGTTAAAGAGGCGCTGTTGGGTGGACCATTTCAGTTTCAGTGATATGTACGTTTTGGAACTTAAAACTTTCCACCTTCTCCACTGCTGTCCCGTCGATGTAGATAGCGGCTGCTCCCTCTGCTAATTCCTGAAATCCACGATCATCTCCTTAGTTTTGTTGACACCACACTCCGAGAGCCCTAACCTCCTCCCTGTAGGCTGTCTCGTCATTGTTGGTAATCAAGCCTACTACTGTTGTGTTGTCTGCAAACTTGATGATTGAGTTGGAGGCGTGCATGGCCACACAGTCATGGGTGAACAGGGAGTACAGGAGGGGGCTGAGCACGCACCCTTGTGGGGCCCCAGTGTTGAGGATCAGTGAAGTGGAGATGTTGTTTCCTACCTTCACCACCTGGGGGTGGCCAGTCAGGATGTCCAGGACCCAATTACACAGGACGGGGTTGAGACCTTGGGCCTCAGGCTTAATGATGAGCTTGGAGGGTACTATGATGTTGAATGCTGAGCTATAGTCAATGAACAGCATTCTTACATAGCTCCTACATCCATCACTTTCTCTCTCCCTTCTTTCCCGTCCCATCCACTCTCTTCTCCCCCATCCCTTCACTCTCCTCTCCTGTTTATCATGTACCAAAATCACCATCTGCAATGACATTTAAAGGTTGCTAGATGAGGCACTGGCCATCCAGTGAGCTATCTTTCCGGTCACACCTGTCAGAGTTGGGAATTTCACCTCCCGTTTGGGATGAGTAAACCCGGAGGGCTGATTCCACAGCCTGATGGATGGTTCCGGTGCAAGGTTTAAGCTGATCCACTTGTCAGGCCGCTTCTCCTGTTTCTCTTCTCTTTTTTTTTTCTTCTCTGGCTTAGTTACAGTACACATTGACAGAGGTGTTGTGTGGTAGTTGGATAGGCAGTGAGATGGTGGAGTCCGTGGGGGGGGGGTCAGGCTTTGGAGTTTTAAAGTGTTTTTTTTTTCTTTCTCATGTTGTGTAAGACTGTGCGAGAGTTGTCTACCAATTAGTCAGAGAGCTGAAAGATCAGTCGCTTGTGTAGTTTCCATAAAAATAAAAAAAGTCAAACAAAGCAAACTGTCTGTGGGCAGTGGCAACTCTCAACCCCAGTGCAGCGTGTGTGAATAATCTTCACTTGGCCAAGGGACCTATTTTCTCACATTGCTGCTTTGTCTCACGATCCAACGAGGAACAAAAGCAGAAACACAACAAGTAGTGGAGGGAAAATAAGGTTTGAGACACCTAATTACATGAGCTGTGGCATTTGAGCAAGAGAGAGAAAGTGCTGTATCTAGCCTTGAATTCACTCAGGGGTCGAGCAGTCTACAGGCAAGGACCACCACAGAGAGAAAATGGCACCAAATCAATGGTTCCCTACACATTATCCTATAGCCTCAAATGTTAAGTAAGCACTTTGGGACTGGTAGGCGGATGAATAGGCAGTTGGGGGTGTCCTTTGTCTGAACGGTGTTGTCATATCAGACAGCACAGAGTGGACTGATCTGCCGTGGCACATTTCCGTGGCATTTACTTTAAAGAGCACCCACACCTATATCCTGAAGAATCCTGCCAGGGGGCTCAGAGGTGAGGCGGCTCTGACATGAGGCGAATAAAAGAGAATTGGCAGATTTCGTGTGTGTGTGTGTGTGTGTGTGTGTGTGTGTGTGTGTGTGTGTGTGTGTGTGTGTGTGTGTGTGTGTGTGTGTGTGTGTGTGTGTGTGTGTGTGTGTGTGTGTGTGTGTGTGTGTGTGTGTGTGTGTTAGGGATGCACAAGTTGGTACATTTTGCTGCTGACTAACCAACCCTCAAACAAACAGTACCACTATGCATCCATACAAGTAACATACATGTTTCATTAAGAGCTTAATGGAAACACGCAACAATAGCAAACCTATTGTCTTACAGTCCAAACGCTATGGCCTTTTATTTAACTCCTGTAATGAAGCCGCTAATAAAATGTCATTTTCAAACATAATTATGTGCAGATAGCCTGCCTACTGTTGTCTATAGCCTATGCAGTCTAATGGTGAATGGGAGGTGTGCTTTAATTACGAGTTGAGAAGTAAAAATAGTAGCTCTTTTTAATTGTGGCCATCAAAATAGTTTTTATCACACGATTGGGGAGGAATTGCAATCTACTGTAGAGAGAGCCTGCAGAGTACTGTCATACTATCCAGGTCTATGCCCAAACAGTTCGAGCTTCTACTTTTAAAGATCCATCTCTCCAGAAATAAGTCCCTCACTGCTGCCGCTTGCTATAGACCCCTCTCAGCTCCCAGCTGTGCCCTGTACACCTATATGTCAATTGATTGCCCCCCATCTATCGTCAGAGTTCGTACTGCTTGGTGACCTAAATTGGGATATAGTTAACACCCCGGCCGTCCTTCAACCAAAGCTAGATGCCCTCAATCTCACACAAATTATCAAGGAACCTACCAGGTACAACCCCAAATCCGTAAACATAGACACCCTCATAGATATCATCCTGACCAACTTGCCCTCTAAATACACCTCTGCTGTTTTCAACCAGGATCTCAGCGATCACTGCCTCATTGCCTGCGTCCGTAATGGGTCCGTGGTCAAACGACCACCCCTCATTGCTGTCAAACGCTCCCTAAAACACTTCAGCGAACAGGCCTTTCTAATCGACCTGGCCCGGGTATCCTGGAAGGATATTGACCTTATCCCGTCAGTAAAGGATGCCTGGTTGTTCTTTAAAAGTGCTTTCCTCACCATCTTAAATAAGCATGCCCCTTTCATTTTTTTTTTACTAAGAACAGACATAGCCCTTGGTTCACTCCAGACTTGACTGCCCTTGACCAGCACAAACACATCCTGTGACGTACTGCACTAGCATTGAATAGTCTCCGCGATATGCAACTTTTCAGGGAAGTCAGGAACCAATACACACAGTCAGTTAGGAAAGCAAAGGCTAGCTTTTTAAACAGAAATTGGGGGGGGGGGGGGTTTAGTGTCCCCCAAAAAGTTTTGGGACACTAAAGTCCATGGAGAATAAGAGCACCTCCTCCCAGCTGCCCACTGCACTGAGACTAGGAAACACTGTCACCACTGATAAATCCACGATAATCGATAATTTCACTAAGCATTTCTTCACGGCTGGCCATGCTTTCCACCTGGCTACCCCAACCCCGGCCAACAGCTCTGCACCCCCCCCGCTGCAACAATTGTTTACAGACAGATTATTTCACTTATAATTCACTGTATCACAATTCCAGTGGGTCAGAAGTTTACATACACTAAGTTGACTGTGCCTTAAAACAGCTTGGAAAATTCCAGAATATTATGTCATGGCTTTAGAAGCTTCTGATAGGCTAAATGACATCATTCGAGTCAATTGGAGGTGTACCTGTGGATGTATTTCAAGGCCTACCTTCAAACTCCGTGCCTCTTTGCTTGACATCGTGGGAAAATCTGAAATCAGCCAAAAAAGAAATCAGAAAAAAGAAAAAAGAAATCAAAAAAAAAAAAAAAAAGAAATAAAAAAAGAAATCAGCCAAGACCTCAGAAAGAATTTGTGGACCTCCACAAGTCTGGTTAATCCTTGGGAGCAATTTCCAAACGCCTGAAGGTGCCACGTTCATCTGTACAAACAATAGTACGCAAGTATAAACACTATGGGACCACTCAGCCGTCATACCGCTCAGGAAGGAGACATGTTCTGTCTCCTAGAGATGAATGTACTTTGGTGCGAAAAGTGCAAATCAATATCAGAACAACAGCATAAGACCTTGTGAAGATGCTGGAGGAAACAGGCACAAAAGTATCTTTATTCACAGTAAAACGAGTCCTATATGTCAGGTTTTGGCCAGGACTGTTCTGGTTTTTGTCACTAGATGTCCCCATTGAACCTTTTTTGAACCTTTTGTTTTTTCCTTTCTCTTTTATTGTTTGCATCTGTGTGTCGTTCCCTTGTTAGTATTTAAACCCTGTGTGTTCCTCAGTTCTTTGCTCAGTGTTTGTATGTTAGCACCCAGCCCCAGCCCAAGCCTTTTTGTGTGAAACATATAGTTCTCTTATTGAATTTTCCAGAGGTTCTCTGGTTTAGTTCTTGTGTATTTTTGAGTAGTCTTTTGAGGTTTGTTTTTCCCTGCTGTTTTTACCACTTTGTGGAGTTTCTTTGTATTTTGGAGGATATCCATTTTGTGCCTCTTGGCTTTATTTTGGACGTGGTGGATTTATATTCTTTGCCTGAAGATCTTGTCCTTTTATTAAATCATTAGCTCTAGTACTGCTGAGTCTGTCTCATCTTCTGGGTTCTGCCAACTATTAGTGACTTTCTCTCACCGGGTCCTGACACTATATCGACATAACCTGAAAGGCCGCTCAGCAAAGAAGAAGCAACTGCTCTTAAACCGCCATAAAAAAGCCAGACTACGGTTTGCAACTGCACATGGGGACAAAGGTCATACTTTTTGAAAAAATGTCTCTGGTCTGGTGAAACAAAAATATAACTGTTTGGCCATAATGACCACCAAGGGGGACGCTTGCAAGCCGAAGAACACCATCCCAACCGTGAAGCACGGGGGTGGCAGTATCATGTTATAGGGGTGCTTTGCTGCAGGAGGAACTGATCCACTTCTCAAAATAGATGGCAGCATGAGGTAGGAAAATGATGTGGATATATTGAAGCAACATCTCAAGACATCAGTCAACTACCTACCTCATCCCCATATTTGTTTTTATTTTTATGCTCTTTTGCACACCAGAATTTCTACTTGCACATCCTCATCTGCACATATCACTCCAGTGTAAATTGCTAAATTGTAATTACTTCGCCACTATTGGCCTATTTATTGCCTTAACTCCTTCATTTGCACACACTGTATACAGATTATTCTATTGTGTTATTGACTTTACGTTTGTTTTTCCCATGTGTAACTCTGTGTTGTTGTTTTTGTCGCACAGCTTTGCTTTATCTTGGCCAGGTCGCAATTGTACATGAGAACTTGTTCTCAACTGGCCTACCTGGTTAAATAAAGGTGAACAAAAAATAAATGATTGCATTTGGAATAGTTTTTTGTTACGCAGTGACTGGGCTTACAAAAGCATGTTTCACCAGTACCAGCTTTATGAGGAGCTGACAGGTGATAAGCTATTCTGCTCCTCAAACTTGGCTCTGTATGCCGTGTGTGTGATAAATAAGATACATGGCGACTAGTGAAAATTCACACACGCCAATTTAATTCCACTACATTATGAAAATTAACCTGTAGACCTATAAGCATGACTGGTCAAATGTATTTTCAGCGGCTAACTGATTAACAGTGAACATCCCTAGTGTGTATACACACTTGTGTGTGTTTTGTCATGTGAAGTGCATTGTGTAACAGTGCACTTCATTCTGAAAATAATAGAAAATAGGTGTGCGTGGAGAGGCCTTTTTGTTGGATTTTTGCTAAATTTGAGAGTAGTAGTGTGAAAATATCCTGGCATCAGATTTGATTTGTAACAGATTACAGTACATGCACCCTGAGAGTAAATGCTTTACATCTATTTACTGTCATATGGCCTTCTTTCTCAGTGTAGAGACCCAACATGTCAATGAAAGAAGCATATTCACCCGAAAAATAGAGAATCACATTGTGTACATTCATCTAGTCTCATTGACTTTCATCCTCTGTGTTTCTGGAGAGAGAGAATTGAAAATCATTCATAACAGCTGCTCGGTGAGCCCAATGTCCAAAACAAATACAACAATTATTTAAATCTGTCGCAACGTTCTAGGTGTCACAGGCAATTCAGATCATAGGAAAACACAGGGCATGCTCGGGAGGTAGACCGGACAAGCAGCATTGTTTTCCATTGTAAATTAAACGTGATCAACGAGCGGCCTCTTCCCGCAAAGATCTGGCTCCTATGGCTTTTTTCCTACGTGCTGTCGTCAACACAGACTTCTGCTAAGAAAACCATGTATTGTAAATACAAAGACAGTTTGAGATCCTCTTCGGCTGCACAATCCGATTCCACAAGCAACAAAAGATCAGGAGCCAACCACTGCTCTGGAATTCCTTTGTAGCAGCAGAATCAGTGACTATTCCTCTGGCCTAAAGTGACTTTCCCTTTGAAACGGACGTTTCATCCTCCAGCTTCAAAAATCACAGTGAAAGGATGAAAGTGCTTCCACCTTCTTACTAGTGATTGGGGGGGACCGATAGTTACATACCGGGATATTATTTTTGATGATTTATCGTTTCGTATTGGTTTGACAATATCGTAATAATATTTGTGAGCTAGTTGGCTGTACCTGCTCCAAAACTCCAGTATTTTTCCTTAATAGCTTGTTCTCCATCTTCTTTTTAAATAGGCAGTCAGATTTTTTTCAGCTATTTCATTTCCATGACTCATTTTATCATGGCTTTCTCTTGTCCTTCTGCTCCAGACATATGGTGAGCAATATGTTTGGAACATCAAATCACAATACGTGAGAATCACAATACATATCGTATCGGCACATAAGTATCGTGATAATATTGTATCGTGAGGTCCCTGTCAATTCCCAGCTCTTCTTCTTACTGTCGTCGTAGAGTTTGTGACCGTAAGTGCCAGACAACAAAGCCCAGAGGTTGCATTAACACAGGATTCTGTGTTTTTCACGCAGAAAAGGTAGATAAACATAGGAAAAATAATTTGTTGCATTTTATAAACGCAGATCTAAAATGCTTCTTAATGTAAATGCTGCTCGCCTTCAGTCAGGGTTCGCTCCAAATCATGATTGAAAAATAACTAATTTGTCCTCCAGAGTGGCGCAGTGGTCTAAGACACTGCACGTTTAATCCCAGGCTGTCACAACCTGCCGTGACTGGAAGTCCCATAGGGTGGTGCACAATTGGCCCAGCGTCGTCTGGGTGAGGGGTGGGTTTGGGGGGAAGGGGGCCTTCAACACATTGGTGCAGCTGGCTTCCGGGTTGAGTGAACGGTATTAAGAAGCATGGCTGTGGGTCATGTTTCGGAGGACGCATGACCCGACCTTTGCCTCTCCCAAGCCTTTTGGGGAGTTGCAGCGATGAGACAAGATCGTAACCACAAAATTGGGGAGAAAAAAAATGCAAATTTATTTGCTGTGCTTCAATTGCTCTTCTCCACTCAGATAAAATATCTTTGTGCTCATCTTGACCAATCAAATTCCACTATTCACGAATTGGCATTGGATCACCAGACAGTACTCCGACTGATGTGTAGCCTACTTTTTCTCCAGTACTTTTCTCCCATGTTGTTTTTCTCCGGTAGCAGTACAATTAAATTAAATTCAAGCAAACCATTAGGAAATAGCTGTCTAAATTCTTTCTATGATAAACATTAGAAATATGATGGCCAACCATGGTTTTAGCAAAAAATACCTTGGCTTTTCATATAATTTAATTTACTTGTGTGTATGTTTGCCGTAGTCAAGTGGCGTCATTATCATGGCTGGACTACTTCCTCTGTAGTCTACCACAGAAGCAAACGAAGCATTTATAAAGTGTATAGTTGCAGCCTAGCGACCAACCGTCCTTCATTATCCTCTGTTGAATGGAGCGCAGCAGTGCCTCACCTCGCTTTCGTCACAGTTGGGCTTTGGCGCGCACCATAGCTGTACATCTATTTAAAGGACACTGTGTACTACAAGGACTGTGTCGGGACTGACAGTTATCGTCAGAAAGACTGTTCATAAAGAAATGTTTAACAAGGCCGTTTCATGACCAATTATGTCCAACACAAAAACACAAAAACTGAGAGCGAGTGGACAAAAGAGAATTGGCTTTTCATATGGATAAATGTAGAAGATGCATCAAATGATCATCCATCGTTAAGACAGTGGATGAATTAAATGCATTATTGTTTAAATATTAGAAACATTTGGGCTACAGAGAAAAACGAAATATACTTAAGAAAAATATAAACTCAACATGTAAAGTGATGTTTCCATGTTCTATGAGCACAAAAACCTTATTTCTCTAAAATGTTGTGCACAAATTCGTTTACATCCCAGTTATTGAACATTTCTCTTTTACCAAGATAATCCATCCACAGCATGACCATTACACAGGTGCACCTTGTGCTGGGGACAATAAAAGGCCACTCTAAAATGTGCAGTTTGTCACACAACACAATACCACAGGTGTCTCAAGTTTTGAGGGAGCGTGCAATTGGCATGTTGACTGCAGTAATGTTCATTTCTCTACCGTAAGCCACCTCCAACTATGTTTTAGAGAATTTGGCAGTACGTCCAACCTGCCTCACAACCGCAGTCCACGTGTAACCAGGACCTCCACATCCGGCTTCTTCACCTGTGGGATTGCCTGAGACCAGCTACCTGGACAGCTGATGAAACTGTGGGTTTGCACAACCAAAGAATTTCTGCACAGTTTCAGTCTCAGGAAAGCTCATCTGCGTGCTTGTCGTCCTCACCAGGGTCAGACAGAGTGTATGGCGTTGTTTTTGGCGAGCGGTTTGCTGATTTCAATGTTGTAAACAGAGTGCCCCATTGTGGCAGTGAGGTTATGGTATGGGCAAGCATAAGCTACAGACAACGAACACAGTTGCATTTTATCGATGGCAATTTGAATGCACAGAGATACCGTGATGAGATCCTGAGGCCCATTGTCGTGCCATTCATCCGCCGCCATCACCTCACGTTTCAGCATGATAATGAAGGCCCCCATGTCGCAGGGATCTGTACACAATTCCTGGAAGTTGAAATTGTACCAGTTCCTCCATGGCCTGCATACTCACCAGACATGTCACCCCTTGAGCATGTTTGGGATGCTCTGGATCAACGTGTACAATAGCATGTTCCAGTTCGCGCCAATATTCAGCCATTGAAGAGGAGTGGGACAACAGTCCACAGACCACAATCAAAAGCCTGATCAACTCTATGCGAAGGAGAATCATATCTGTATTCCCAGTCACGTGAAATCCATAGATTAGGGCCTATTGAATTTATATAAATTGAATGATTTCCTGGAACTCAGTAAAATCTTTAAAAATTGTTGCATGTTGCGTTTATATTTTTGTTCTGTGTAGTAAAACTGTTTAGCCATATAGCATATGTCATAGAAGTAGTCCAATACTCAAAACAAACAATAAATGAATACAGTGGGAACATGTAGGTCTGAGCAAGTATGATGTCATTAATGTTTGTTGAAATGTATCTACGTCTGAGTTGGTGTTTTGGGCATAAAGTCGCAGCCAACTTATTGTCTAGTTTAGTGGATCCATGTTTGTGAAATGTTAAGTGTTTTATTGTCTTTGTCTATGTACAGTGCATTCAGAAAATATTCAGACCCCTTGACTTTTTCCACATTTTGTTACGTTACAGCCTTACAGCCATTTTCTCTGATGAATCTCCTTTCCGATTGTTTGGGGCATCCGGAAAAAAAGCTTGTCCGGAGAAGACAAGGTGAGCGCTACCATCAGTCCTGTGTCATGCCAACAGTAAAGCATCCTGAGACCGTTCATGTGTGAGGTTGCTTCTCAGCCAAGGGAGTGGGCTCACTCACAATTTTGCCTAAGAACACAGCCATGAATAATGGTACCAACACATCCTCCGAGAGAAACTTCTCCCAACCATCCAGGAACAGTTTGGTGACGAACAATGCCTTTTCCAGCATGATGGAGCACCTTGCCATAAGGCAAAAGTGATAACTAAGTGGCTCGGGGAACAAACCATCAATAATTGGGTCCATTATTGAAGGAAACTCCCCAGACCTTAATCCCATTGAGACCTTGTGATCAATCCTCAAGAGGCGGGTGGACAAACAAAAACCCACAAATTCTGACAAACTCCAAGCATTGATTATGCAAGAACGGGCTGCCATCAGTCAGGATGTGGCCCAGAAGTTAATTGACAGCATGCCAGGGCGGATTGCAGAGGTCTTGAAAAAGAAGGCTCAACACTGCAAATATTGACTCTTTGCATCAACTTCATGTAATTGTCAATAAAAGCCTTTGACACTTATGAAATGCTTGTAATTATACTTCAGTATTCCATAGGAACATCTACAAAAATATCTAAAGACACTGAAGCAGCAAACTTTGTGGAAATTATTATTTGTGTCATTATCAAAACTTTTGCCCACGATTGTACATGCTGACGTCTACCTACGCTTTGTTGTTATAGTAACATCCGTCCTCCATATACTCTACCTATTCACCTTTGCCCTTAAAGATGTAACGTTGGCATGGATTCTAGACATATGCCATTGCAGTGTTTACGTACTATGTATAATTTTCTCTGTGATGAAATCAAATTTGATTGGTCACATCCAGTGGCTTGCGAAAGTATTGGCATTTTTCCTACTTTGTTGCCTTACAACCTGGAATTAAAATAGATTTTTGGGGGGTTTGTATCATTTGATTTACACAACATGCCTACCACTTTGAAGATGCATTTTTTTTTATTGTGAAACAAACAAGTAACAAGACAGAAAAACAGAAAACATTCAATACTTTGTAGAGAAACCTTTTGCAGCAATTACAGCTGCAAGTCTCTTGGGGAATGTTTCTATATGCTTGGCACATCTAGCCATTGGGATTTTTGCCCGTTCTTCAAGGCAAAACTTCTCCAGCTCCTTCAAGTTGGATGCGTTCCGCTGGTGTACAACAATCTTTAAGTCATACCACATATACTCAATTGGATTGAGGTCTGGGCTTTGATTAGGCCATTCCAAGACATTTAAAAGTTTCCCCTTAATCCACTCGAGTGTTGCTTTAGCAGTATGCTTAGGTTCATTGTCCTGCTGGAAGGTGAACCTCCGTCCCAGTCTCAAATCTCTGGAAGACTGAAACCGATTTCCCTGTATTTAGCGCCATCCATCATTCCTTCAATTCTGACCAGTTTCCCAGTCCCTGCCGATTAAAAATATCCCTACAGCATGATGCTGCCACCACCATGCTTCACTGTGGAGATGGAGGTTCTCGGGGTGATGAGAGGTGTTGGGTTTGCGCCAGACATAGCGTTTTCCTTGATGGCCAAAAAGCTACATTTTGGTCTCATCTGACCAGAGTTCCTTCTTCCATATATTTTGGGAGTCTCCCACATGCCTTTTGGCGAACACCGAACGTGTTTGCTTATTTATTTCTTTATGCAATGGCTTTTTTTCTGGCCACTCTTCTGTAAAGCCCAGCTCTGTGGAGTGTACGGCTTAAAGTGGTCCTATGGACAGATACTCCAATCTCCGCTGTATCTTTGGTCTTTTGTTGCCTCTCTAATTAATGCCCTCCTTGCCTGGTCCGTGAGTTTTACGGGCAGCTCTCTCTTGGCAGGTTTGTTGTGGTGCCATATTCTTTCCATCCTTTAATAATGAATTGAATGGTGCTCCATGGGATGTTCAAAGTTTCTGATATTGTTTTATAACCCAACCCTCATCTGTATTTCTCCACAACTTTGTCCCTGACCTGTTTGGAGAGCTCCTTGGTCTTCATGGTGCCGCTTGCTTGGTGGTGCCCCTTTGTTAGTGGTGTTGCAGACTCTGGGGCCTTTCAAAACAGGTGTGTATATACTGAGATCATTTGACAGATCATTTGACACTGAGATTGCACACAGGTGGACTTTATTTCACTAATTATGTGACTTATTTAGGGCTTTATAGCAAAGGGGTGAATACATATGCACGCACCACTTTTCAATTATTATTTTTCTTTTTCACTTAACCAATTTGGACTATTTTGTGTATGTCCATTACACAAAATCCAAATAAAAATCCATAAAAATTACTGGTTGTAACAAAACAAAATATGAAAAATGCCAAGGGGGATGAATACTTTTGCAAGGCACTGTACACTTGTTTAGAAGAAGATGTTATTGCGGGTGTAGCGAAATGCTTGTGCTAGTTCCGACAGTGCAGCAATATCTAACAAGTAATATCTTAACAATTTCATACCCTATACACACAAATCTATGGATGAGCAATGTCACAGCAGTATAGACTAAGATACAGTAGAATAATATAGAATACAGTATATACATATGAGATGAGTAATGCAAGATAAGTAAGTATTATTAAAGACACTATTGAAATGACTAGTGTTCCATTTATTAAAGTGGCCAATGATTTCAAGTCTGTTTATATAGGCAGCATCTTTTCTGTGCTTGTGATGGCTCTAACAGTCTGATGGCCTTGAGATGGAAGATGTTTTTCAGTGTCTCCGTCCCAGCTTTGATGCACCTGTACTGACCTCGCCTTCTGGATGATAGTGGGGTGAACAGGCAGTGGCTCGCGTGGTTGTTGTCCTTGATGATCTGTTTGGCCTTCCTGTGACATTGGGTGCTGTAGGTGTCTTGGAGGGCAGGTCGTTTGCCCCTGGTGATGCGGTTTGCAGACTGCACCACCCTCTGGAGAGCCCTACGGTTGTGGGCGGTGCAGTTTCCATACCAGGCGGTGATACAGTCCGACAGGATGCTCTCAATTGTGCATCAGTAAAAGTTTGTGAGGGTTTTGGGTGACAAGCCAAATTTCTTCAGCCTCCTGAGGTTGAAGAGGTGTTGTTGGGTGGACCATTTCAGTTTCAGTCATATGTACGCCGAGGAACTTAAAACGTTCCACCTTCTCCACTGCTTTCCCGTCGATGTGGATAGCAGGTGCTCCCTCTGCTGTTTACTGAAGTCCACAATCATCTCCTTTGTTTTGTTGACGTTAAGTGAGATGTTGTTTTCCTGGCACCACACTCCCAGAGCCTTCACCTCCTCCCTGTAGGCTGTCTCACCGTTGTTGGTGATCAAGCCTACTACTGTTGTGTCGTCTGCAAACTTGATGATTGAGTTGGAGGCGTGCATGGCCAAGCAGTCATGCGTGAACAGGGAGGACAGAACGGGGCTGAGCATGCACCCTTGTGGGGCCCCAGCCCCAAGTTCCTCGGTGTACACATCACGGACAAACTGAATTGGTCCACCCACACAGACAGCGTTGTGAAGAAGGCGCAGCAGCGCCTCTTCAACCTCAGGAGGCTGAAGAAATTCGGCTTGTCACCAAAAGCACTCACAAACTTCTACAGATGCACAATCGAGAGCATCCTGTCGGGCTGTATCACCGCCTGGTACGGCAACTGCTCCGCCCACAACCGTAAGGCTCTCCAGAGGGTAGTGAGGTCTGCAGAACGCATCACCGGGGGCAAACTACCTGCCCTCCAGGACACCTACACCACCCGATGTCACAGGAAGGCCATAAAGATCATCAAGGACAACAACCACCCAAGCCACTGCCTGTTCACCCCGCTATCATCCAGAAGGCGAGGTCAGTACAGGTGCATCAAAGCAGGGACCGAGAGACTGAAAAACAGCTTCTATCTCAAGGCCATCAGACTGTTAAACAGCCACCACTAACATTTAGCGGCCGCTGCCAACATACTGACTCAACTCCAGCCACTTTAAAAATGGGAATTGATGGAAATTATGTAAAAATGTACCACTAGCCACTTTAAACAATGCCACTTAATATAATGTTTACATACCCTACATTACCCATCTCATATGTATATGTATATACTGTACTCTATATCATCTACTGCATCTTGCCATCTTTATGTAATACATGTACCACTAGCCACTTTAAACTATGCCACTTTATGTTTACCTACCCTACAGTACTCATCTCATATGTATATACCGTACTCTATACCATCTACTGCATCTTGCCTATGCCGTTCTGTACCATCACTCATTCATATATATTTATGTACATATTCTTTATCCCTTTACACTTGCGTGTATAAGGTAGTAGTTGTGGAATTGTTAGGTTAGATTACTTGTTGTTATTACTGCATTGTCGGAACTAGAAGCACAAGCATTTCGCTACACTCGCATTAACATCTGCTAACCATGTGTATGTGACTAATAAAATTTGATTTGATTTGAAGTGTTGAGGATGGGGCCAGTGTTGTTTCCTAACTTCACCACCTCGGGGCGGCCAGTCAGGAAGTCCAGGACCCAGTTTGCGCAGGGCGGGGTTGAGACCCATTTTCTAACAAAATGTGGAGAAAATTGGGGGGGTCTGAATACTTTCCGAATGCACTGTATGTCTTGAATCACCAATGAAATTGAAAAAATCTAGATATGATTTAATCCATATATGAGTAGAAATATAGGTCTTGCCATTTGAAACACTAATAAGCCAAATACACAGTGGTTTGGCTGGTGGAGAATGCAGACACATATTTATTTCTTCCCCACCTCATCCCCTATCCACATCAAAAAGCTTCTTCCCTCGCTCTTTTTACCTCTCCAGCAGCAGCGCCATGGGCCTGTTTGGTTTAATAAGTCTGTTTGTGGCGGCTGCAGCTGCTCTCTGCACAAGTAGCTAGGCCTTCTCTCCTCCCGTTAGTGGTTGTGCACAGTGGAAGTGAAAGGGAATACTGCAGGCTGTATTCCCCTAATTAGGTTGGCTATAAGCTGATGGGTGTGTGAGCATCTCACTATGACACTGCTGAACTTTTCATTCGGTGCAGTTGGAGAGCAGCCAATGGAATATTCCCTTTCACTTCTTTAGTAAAGGTGCTTCATGGCGATCAGACGAGGTCCTTTTCTTTTGCGTGTGTTGACACTTTTCCATTTCATTTGGTCTCATCAGAGGGATTTGGATGTCACCTGTGGGCTTGGTGTCTTGCTTGGACAATCACAGGCCTTTCATTTCTTCCTTTGCTAGAGAATATTTACTGTAAAAACAAATGGAATTCAAACGAGGGCTGGTTGTCAAGGGCAGTTCAAGATACTGTTATGATTTCTGGCTAGGAAGCTCATGACTAGGGTTGCAAAGGGTCAGAAACTTTCTGGTAAATTTTCAGAAATTTTTCATAGGAAGTTAGGCCTGGAAATTCTGGGAATTTTGCTTAGATTCATCAAAAAAGTTAGCTTATAACAGTTAACCTTTTTTGTGGGATACACATATGCCAATTTTAGCTCTTGTGGCATATTTTGGTTAAACTATCCCCAATTCAATGGAATTGCAACCCTCTGCATGCACACTGCATTCTTCCATCACATGTACAGCTGATTCTCAAGATCTTGCACACTAATGAGATGCTATTACGCCCACACTGCTACACTGTCTGAGCCAAGGACTACATGCTTTCTGGTAAGTTTTGATTACAATTCTGGGTGGGGTGAATATATTTTATTTGACATACATGATTTTTTGTTAACAAGTAAATAGTAGCATACAGCAAAGTGGGTTTAAATCATTTCTAACTTATAACTTCTGCTCGTTAGTTTTTGCTACCATGTGGGTTTTAGCTAGCTTTAGCCTGCTAACTGAGGAGTGTTAATTCACCCGTTTCCATATATATTTAATTTTAAAACATTTATCTTACAAAGGAGTTGTTTAATCTAACTGCTTAACTATTTATCTGTACATGGAATTGTATTTGTTATTTTCTAATCTTTACAGGTTTATGCCACGGGCACTATCTGATGTGTGGAGACATTTTCACTGCAGCTAATGTAGAAGGAAAATATGTGTACATTTGCAAATACTGTGCCAAATCATATGTGAAGAATGCAACAAAGATGCAGAATTATCTGGCCAAGTGCATAAAGTTCCCTCATCGCTCACAACAAGCAACCTCTGACAAAAGTCCCTCTACTTCTATTTGAGGTGAAAATGATGAATCAGACACCGTATTGATAGCAACAGCTCATGGTCCCCCTGGAATGAGAAGTGTTTTTGACTCAACGGAGGAACGTAGTCAGAGAAATGCTGATGAATGTCTTGCTTGGGCTGTGTATGCAACTGGTTCACCTCTGATGCTCACAGGCCATGTGTATTGGAAGAGATTTATGTATGTTCTTTGACCAGAATACACCCCTCCAACCAGACATACTTTATCTACTAATTTGCTGGATGCAGAGTTCAAAAGAGTTCAAGTGAAGGTCAAGCAAATCATAGAGAAAGCAGACTGTATTGCAATCATATCTGATGGGTGGTCGAATGTTCATGGGCAAGGAATAATTACATCTCCATCCCTCAACCAGTATTTTACAAGAGCACAGACACAACGGACAACAGACATACCGGTCTCTACATTGCAGATGAGCTGAAGGCAGTCATCAATGACCTTGGACCACAGAAGCTATTTGTACTGGTGACAAACAATGCTGCGAACATGAAGGCTGCTTGGTCTAAAGTGGAATAGTCCTACCCTCACATCACACCATTGGCTGTGCTGCTCATGCATTGAATCTGCTCCTCAAAGACATCATGGCACTGAAAACAATGGATACACTCTACAAGAGAGCCAAGGAAATGGTTAGGTATGTGAAGGGTCATCAAGTTATAGCAGCAGTCTACCTCACAGAGCAAAGTGAGAAGAATAAGAGCACCTCATTGAAGCTGCCCGGCAACACCCATTGGGGTGGTGTTGTCATCATGTTTGACAGTCTCCTGGAGGGGAAGGAGTCTCTCCAAGAAATGGCCATATCACAGTCTGCCGATATGGACAGCCCCATCAAGAGGATCCTCCTGGATTATGTATTTTGGGAGAGAGTGGTAAGCAGCCTGAAACTCCTGAAACCTATAGCAGTAGCCATTGCACGGATTGAGGGAGACAATTCCATCCTGTCTGATGTTCAGACTCTGCTTTCAGATGTAAGAGAATACATCCGTATTGCCCTGCCCACTTCACAAGCAGGAAACTGCAGTTCTGAAATACATCAAAAAGCGTGAAGACTTCTGCCTGAAGCCCATACACGCCGAGCGTACATGTTGGACCCCAAGTATGCTGGCAAGAGCATCCTGTCTGGTGCAGAGATCAACAAGGCCTATGGTGTCATCACTACCATGTCTTGCCCCCTTGGCCTGGATGAGAGCAAGGTTCTTGGCAGTCTGGCGAAGTACACTTCCAAGCAAGGGCTTTGGGAAGGAGATGCAATATGGCAGTCGTGCAAACATATCTCATCAGCCACCTGGTGGAAGGGACTTTGTGGATCTGAGGCTCTTTCCCCTGTTGCCTCCATCATCCTCAAAATCCCACCAACATCAGCCGCCTCAGAGCACAACTGATCCTTGTTTGGGAACACACACACACCAAAGCACGCAACAGGCTGACCAATACAAGGGTTGAAAAGTTGGTGGCCATCCTGGCAAATGTGAGGCTTTTTGAGCCTGACAATGAACCATCCTCAACCAGGTTGGAAAGTGACAGTGAAGATGAGGCCACAGAGTCTGATGTTCAAGAGGTGGACATTGAGGAGGTCCATGGATCATTGTTGATCATTCAATTTTCCCTTTCTTTTGTTGTTCAGTGACATCATACCATGTGAAGAGTCTACTCATTTAATTGAAGTTCAATTCGTAACAAAAAAAATTTAAAGTTTCTATTGGAAGGAATTAATCATTTGAAATTGTCAACTTATGATAAGGTAAAATGTTTGTTTCTGTCTCCATATGATATGGTAAATATATCCAATGCAAAAAACATCTACATTTAAATAGTATTAATATTAATTTGCATATATTTCCATTTATTCCCATATATTCCCGTTAATTCTCATATTCCCGTTAATTCCCACGGAGAGTTTCCACCTCTGAATATTCCCCAAAATGTGCAACCCTACTCATGACTGTTATATACTGGCTATTATATTTTCAGTGTTCCTTCAGATTCTTCATCATTTAGACTACATTTAAACTTACATCCCTAAGCCACAATTAGTCATTTTTTCTTAACTACAGTTGATTTTCTCTTGGATCCAGACAGTAAAGCGTGTTCAATTTGTCGCACAAAGGGTGTAAAAGTGCATCATTACTGTTTTATTCAAGCTGTTTAAGCCAGCCAGTTGCCTTCGGTTGAATGTGATCAATAGGCATCAGAAGAGACTACCTGTGCGCAGGATGTAACATCCAAGCCCATTTGTGTTTGCCGAGTTCAGTATTGACGCTGCCCGTAGGGTTGCTGCTGCTACATTGTACTGTTGTCTATTGTGTGCTCTCTCACTCACTCTCTCACCATTTCTCAGCAACGACCCCCTCGACCAACGAAGTGCAAACACAAAATTAAGTTTAACTGGCTTCCCCATTGGTGAGATATCCTGCTGATCAATTCTTCCTTTCTCCAGGCTCAGGAAGCTTAAAGGCTTCCATATACCACCTTGCCCAACAGAGAGAGCTAACAACACGGGCCCTGCCAGGGCCTGTCAGACTGAGTATCTGATATTATTAGAGAGGAGACTTGTTATTTTCCCTGATTCACAAACCCCGGCTCTCAGACACCTCTTGGCGTAGTAGACACAGGGTTTTGGGAAAAAACGCTGGCGTGTCTGTCTGTTGCCGTCATGTAGCCGTCGCTCTCCCGACGCGTCACAGACAGCGTTCTCAGATGACAGGACAGGAGCTGTGTGTGTGTGTGTGTGTGTGTGTGTGTGTGTGTGTGTGTGTGTGTGTGTGTGTGTGTGTGTGTGTGTGTGTGTGTGTGTGTGTGTGTGTGTGTGTGTGTGTGTGTGTGTGTGTGTGTGTGTGTGTGTGTGTGTGTGTGTGTGTGGTTTGTTTTGACTCGGTTTCAAGGACAGAGCCTAGGCGAGAGACGGTACCTAGCAGGGGAGAGCGCTAGAGTACAGAGGCATCTGACAGCTTTCTGTGGGAAAGGTATGAGACTCAGCAAAATAAGCACCTGCATAGAGAAGGAGGACAGTTCCGAAGTCTTATTTGACAACACCCCAGCTGAAATGTCATCACCCACCCTGGCCACATGGGTTTATTAGCTGTCCATAACAAGGGTTGAGGGAAAGAGATGTGGGGTGAGAAGAGAAAGCTAGGCTATTGCACGAGACTCCTAGAAAAGTATTTTGTTATCATTATTTTGTCCTAGTAGCCTCGGGTGGTGGATTCAGCTTTCATGAGACACGTAGGCTGACATATTAGCAAGACCGAGATGTTTTATCAACATCAGAGTTGGATGTTAATTCTTCAAAATCTAAGCCATTGCGGGGGGAGGGTCTAAGCTAACATATGGCATTGTTTTAAGATGGTTATACTATGGATCATTTTTTATTTGCTAATAAATGTGCAAACGTCTAAAAACCTATTTTTTTTCATTATGAGTTATTGTGTGTAGATTGAGGATTTTTTTTATTTAATTCATTTTAGAAAAAGGCTGTAACAACAAAATGTGTAAAATGCTTTCTGAATGCACTAGGGATGCACGATATATCGGTGAACATATCGGAATCGGACGATATTAGCTAAAAATGCCAGCATCGGTATCGGCCGGTGTCTAGTTTAACGCCAATGTGCAAAACCAATGTCAAAGCTGACGTGCATACCTATATAATGTACATGACGTAATGACGCCACGTAAAATGTTGCGCTGCACGTGCAACACAGCATTCCTAACCTAGCCCACAATGTCTGCTGGTGTGGATTGAGCAGTCAACAAGTCGAGTAGTCATTTGAAAGAGTAAGAAAATATTTCAGCAAGACAACTCAAAAGGTGAAATCCATTAAAGCCAAGATAATGGAATTCATTGCCCTTGACAATCAACCGTTCTCTGTCGTGGGTGATGTTGGCTTTCACCAACTGGTCGAGCACCGGGACACACTACCAAGTGCTCTATTTTTCAGATGTTGCCCTACCGGAGTTACACAGTAATAGCGTCACTGCTATTGCTATTAGCTTCACGACATACATACTATGGAACGCCGTTTGGGTGTTTGCGTGTCAAAAAAGATACAATAGCACTGACAAAGCTGTACAAAAAACTCTGCAAACACCGGCCACGAACTATGTGTTTACAATACCACGTCGGTAATAAAGCATAATTTGTTAGACCGCAACTTCTGGGTAGCTAGCTTTAGCTTGGTACCTAGCTAGCATGAATACCACCAGCCTGAAAACAATGCAGTCATTATCTTTATTCTTAGCAATGATTTAGGAATCCTTATGAGTAAGTATTAGCTAGGTTGCCACTTGTTGTTCGCCTATTGAAATAGAACTTCAGTTCATGAAAATAAATAGCTAGCCAGCTACTCAACCCTGTTGCCCAAAGCCAACGTTATAAGCAGCCAGCTATCTGGCTATTGACGCTCGACTGGACCGGGTTATGTGTTGTGAAACTAGCCACAATAAGGATAAGGCACAATAGTGGAATTTACGGTTTGCCTTCAAAATAAAAGTATGTCATTGACAGTGATGCAAATGAATACAAATAGTATAATTATGCCATACTTTTATTTTGAAGGCTAACCGCAAAGTCCACTATTGTGGCTAATCCTTATTGGGGCTAGCTTCACATAGATGGGTCCGACCACCATTAATCAAATAAGAACTGCTTATAAATTAGGGTTATTTTAGATGATGACACCTAGCTATATAGTTAGGTAGCTAACTATAGCCGCTGAAACATATTATGTCGTTTGGTATGTTTTTGGGGAAGAACATTGTTTGCATCCATGACCTAGCTAGCTTTTTTTATGACCAGCACTGTAGGTGCGCGAGACAACTTTACCAGCATCATAGCATACGAACCAGGAACTGTAGTGACGCCTCTTGCACTGAGATCCAGTGCCTTAGACTGCTGCGTCCGTGTGTGTGTGTGTGTGTGGTAACTATTTAACTGTACTAGAATGTTTAAAAGGCCGCAAAAATATGAAATATTGGTTATCGTATCGTTTTGTTTTTTTGCAAGGAAAATATCGGATATTGGTATCGGCCAAAAATGTCATATCGGTGCATCACTAAAATGCACTGTAGGTCATTCATATTGAAACCAAATAAGGCTTTTTTTTGCATCCAGCATGCTACCAGCCCTTACAGACTTGTCATGTGTTTGAAATGGAAGGCTTCTACTCCCCTGTGCTCCATGCGCCACATATTTTTCCTGGGATGCCTCTCTTTCTCTAGCCTCAAACCATGGCTGATTGATACCTGCGATATCCGTGGAAAGGGATTGCTGTGTGTGTGTGTGTGTGAGGGCGGAAGAGGGTTGTGCGTGTATCCATGTTTATGTGTGTGTGTCCTCGTGTGTGCATCATGTCTAATTCATAAGAAGTGGAGGGAAGGAAGTGAACGGATAAAAATAGTGGGTAAAGATTAGAAATTGAGCGCCCGATTATAAACCTCTGTTCCTTTTTACACACTCGGGAGAGTAGGACGCAGGTGTTTGTGACAGGTGTCTGATTGAGCTTCACAGAAAAACATTCTAATGGCACCCAAATTGGAGGAAGACGTTTTTGCAGTGCTTTTCTGTAAATTGTGTCAAGCCTGATGGATGATACTACCAGGGAGGCTGTCTTCCGAATTGGGGAAACACAGGTGTCATCAGAGGGTCAGAAAATGGAAGTACTCAGAAAGAAACATAAAAATAAACCCCTCAGAGGTATTTGTGAACTGGAGACCGGGGCCATAGGCTGTCTCAATAGCAGAATGGGGTTTGATATGGCCAACTAAGTGATAAGGGGAATACTCGAAAGGCAATACGTGTGTGTGTGTGATGTTGACAATATTGGTTTGTGGAATGATTTCTTAACCCATTCACAGTGAACAATGACCCGTTATGTGAAGGACTCTCTACTGCATCTTTGTGGTGAATCACAATGAAAGATTCATTTATTTGGGAATCCATTTGCTGTCAATGACCAAAGGCTCTAGTGCCACGAGTCCGATAGTAATCAAAGTCATTAATTGCCTTGTGTGAGCACTGATTTCCACTGTTAAGCCTGTCCTAGTCACACTGGATCAGTGTGGATTAGCAAATGACTTGATTTAAAAGTAGTTTATAACCTGTTATTGAGCATTTGCTTTTCTACCCAATGCAAGGAAGCACCTTAAACCGTTTAATTCCATATCGGATGCATGTCTTTTTTTTCTTCCATTTTTGGTCTTTATTTTCCCTTGTGCCTTTATTTACTCCCAGACCTCCCTACCTCACATCTTCCACCCCTCCCTACCTCGCGTCTCCCACCCCTCCCTACCTCACATCTTCCACCCCTCCCTACCTCGCAGCTCCCGCCCCTCCCTGCCTCGCGTCTCCCGCCCCTCCCTGCCTCGCGTCTCCCGCCCCTCCCTACCTCGCGGCTCCCGCCCCTCCCTACCTCGCGGCTCCCGCCCCTCCCTACCTCGCGGCTCCCGCCCCTCCCTACCTCGCGGCTCTCACCCCTCCCTACCTCGCGGCTCTCACCCCTCCCTACCTCGCGGCTCTCACCCCTCCCTACCTCGCGGCTCTCACCCCTCCCTACCTCGCGGCTCTCACCCCTCCCTACCTCGCGGCTCCCACCCCTCCCTACCTCGCGGCTCCCACCCCTCCCTAACTCGCGGCTCTCACCCCTCCCTACCTCGCGGCTCTCACCCCTCCCTACCTCGCGGCTCTCACCCCTCCCTACCTCGCGGCTCCCACCCCTCCCTACCTCGCGGCTCCCACCCCTCCCTACCTCGCGGCTCCCACCCCTCCCTACCTCGCGGCTCCCCCCCCTCCCTACCTCGCGGCTCCCACCCCTCCCTACCTCGCGGCTCCCACCCCTCCCTACCTCGCGGCTCCCACCCCTCCCTACCTCGCGGCTCCCATCCCTCCCTACCTCGCGGCTCCCGCCCCTCCCTAACTCGCGGCTCTCGCCCCTCCCTACCTCGCGGCTCTCGCCCCTCCCTACCTCGCGGCTCTCGCCCCTCCCTACCTCGCGGCTCTCGCCCCTCCCTACCTCGCGTCTCTCGCCCCTCCCTACCTCGCGTCTCTCGCCCCTCCCTACCTCGCGTCTCCCGCCCCTCCCTACCTCGCGGCTCCCACCAGCCATTACGATTTTTAAAGTCAGTGCCTTCTGCTGGCGGAAGTCTGACAGCAGCTGAAAATGGAATTGAGTGGTAAATTGAATTACGCCAGAATTACGCCATTACATATGCCATAATGGCAGGTGTACAGTGGTGTCTGGGTGGACAGCCTTGATTGGTGGCAGCTGGGAAAGTTAGTCTTGTCTTATGGCCGATGTAGAGTAGCGACGGTCTGTGACATTGTGTTGGTGAACAAGAACCACATTTGGCCAAGAAACGGGATGCATCCTCACAACATTCTGTAGCTTGGCATCTAGGGTTCTGCATCGTCTTCCAGAGCCGTCGTTGTGAATACATCTTCTCTTATTTGCACTAGCCTACGTTTGGCAGCTCCACTGCCAAGGCAGCAGCTACTCTTCCTGGGGTCCAAACACATTAACCTGTTGGGGATGGGGGCGCTGTTTAGACTATTTATGCTAATTTGGCTAATTTTTTAAACGGCTTCCCACAAAATCCTTGATCGTACAATATGCATATTATTATTATTATTGGATAGAAAACAGTCTATAGTTTCTATAGGAGTTGAAATTTTGTCTCTAAGTGGAACAGAGCCCATTCTACAGCAATTTCCCTGACATGGAGTCAGATTTGAGAAATGTTGGCCACTCTTCTGAAGTCAGTTATAAGGGCACTGTCGTTGCTATGACTATACGGACACTTCTTACGTCTTCCCCTGGATGCCTTTACGTGATGACGATTCCAACGGGGTCGATTGCGCGTTCACAGGCCCTACAAATGAAAAAACCCTGAAGCTAGTCATTCTTTGGGAGCTGCGTCATGAGCCTAGAGGACACCGGCGCGCACCTGTTCCAAGCGTTAGTTTAGCCTGTTATATTTCTCCGGTCATCTTTTCACTCGTTATAGGAGTTAAAAACATCATAAGGTAGTTAATTTAAAGCGTTTTATAGCAATTTATATCCGTTTAGTGCGATTTTGGGACATTTATTTTTGCAACGATGTGAAAAGTTGGGCACGCTTTTCAGTTCATCCCGAACGCAGTTGACATTTCCACATGGCAAGAGGACAGCTTTCCACCAAAAGACGATTTCTCCCAAGAAAGGATCCTTTGCCCAAGATACTGATGGAAGAACAGCTCAAGGTAGGACATTTTTATTATGATAAATCGTGTTTCTGTCGAAACATTTTAGTGGCTTAGGACGCCATGTTTTTTGACGTAGCTTCGCTTGGCGCAAACTGTATTGAAAAGTAAGGATAAATTAAAAAATGTAATAACGCAATTGTATTAAGAATTAAATTGTCTATCAATCCCTGTCCACCCTATATTTTTTAGTCACGTTTATGAGTATTTATGTATAAGAGTAGATCACTGTCTAAGTGGCGCAAGGACTTTTTCTTTACCAGCTTGTCTACATTTCACATTGTCTAACCATGATTTTGGTGGCTAAATATAAACATTTTCGATCAAACTGTATATGCATGTTGTAATGTGATGTTACAGGAGTGTCATCGGAAGAATTCTGAGAAGGTTAGTGAAAAAATTAATATCTTTTGGCGATGTTGACTTTTATCGCTCACTTTGGCTAGAATCAATGCTGGGCTGCTAATTGCTATGTGCTAAGCTAATATAACGATTTATTGTGTTTTCGCTGTAAGACACTTAGAAAATCTGAAATATTGTCTGTATTCACAGGATCTGTGTCTTTCGATTCGTGTATGCTGTGTATTTTTACGAAATGTTTGATGATTAGTAGTTAGGTAAACACGTTGCTCATTGTAATTATTCTAGTCCATTTGTGATGGTGGGTGCAATTGTAAACTATGCCATCTACCTGAAATATGCACTTTTTTCTAACAAAACCTATCCCATACCATAAATATGTTATCAGACTGTCATCTAATGAGTTTTTTTGTTGGTTAGGGGCTATAAATATCTTAGTTTAGCCGAATTGGTGATGGCTACTGGTGTTGGTGGACAAATAAAAGATGGTGGATTATGCTAATGTGTTTTTAGGTAATAGATGTACATCTTTACATATTGTGTCTTCCCTGTAAAACATTTTAAAAATCGGAAATGTTGACTGGATTCACAAGATCTGTGTCTTTCATTAGCTGTATTGGACTTTAATGTGTGAAAGTTAAATATTTAAAAAAAAAAAATTTTTTGAATTTCGCGGCACTGGTTTTTCAGTGGGGGGGGGGGGGGGGTGTGCCGCTAGCGCCACGCTGATCCTAGACAGGTTAAGTCTCTTATGTTACACATAAAACAAAAGATAAAACAGTACATCATATAACACTTGAAAATATAATTATTACGTTGGCCATGATGCTTGAGTTGTTCTCCTCAAGCTTTAATGCCAACCTTATTTTGTTGGTTCAGCAAGTTTTGTGGACTCAGTGTTGCAGTAGTAATGCGTGACCAAGTCATTTGTAGCGATGCCATTGGTCATATTCAGCCTGGTCATTTCCTAGGGACTGTACTTCCTTCAAACGCTCTCTGACTACCGTTTTCTCACCTAGTTACATTATACATCAAACTCAGTGGTTCAAAAGATACTGCTATTTTTACTTGCTCTAGGAAGGTGTAACTGGGGTTTCTGGGCAACAAACTCTCAACACTGAGGATGAATAATTAAGGAGACACAGCTGTGACCCATCGTCAAGGAGCCACTTCTGTCTCAAGAGCAATTTTTGGGGTCTAGAGAATTGCGCTTGTTGCCTCTTCTGCATCCTCTCCCAGTTGCCCGTCAACAATTGTCATGACCTTCTGCTTCCCCATGCCCGTTTGAGAATGAGTGCACCCTAAGAGTTTAATTTCGGGGCAGAGTGTCCTGGGGCTTGTTTTGGTTTTCCAGAAAGAATCTGCACTCCGTAATGGCAAGTGGGTAAGGACTTATGCCGGCCTAGCAGTCTGCAGAAAATCAGCCGTTGTGCCAGTAATGGCACAGACACGCACATACACACATGCACTCGCTTCATCGTAGTGTGGCACGAATTGCTAAGGGTTGTTTGTTCACACCTCTGCAAAATTCCAAGAGCTTCTGAGAGTCCGATAGTGTGCAATGTTCCACTTCTTTTATTGTCCCACACTTCTAATAGGCTGTTAGGCTAGGCTATATCTGCACAGTACCACTGATTCACTGCTCATTGGGTGAAGAGATTTAGAATTTATATTTAATGGCGTCGGTACTGCAATATCTGCAATAGGCCGGGTAACCTTTTCCCCGTAATCGCCACTTTGTAGCTGAATGTCAGTAGCTTAATTTAAATGGAGGGGCGCTTAGAATAACAGCTGACCATTCATTTGTTTGCTCCACTCTCCGTTCCTCTCAAAGTCTGTGACATGACAGTACAGTAGCTGCCGTTATAGTCATATAATTTATACAATTCTAGTTCTGTGGCTGCCACAACCCCAAACTACTACAGTATAAGTTTTTGCCCTGAGAGTTTGCAGCAGTTGAAAGGGAAGCGTTTGAGGATTGCTTCTGCAGAACTTGGGACGGTTGTTGTTGTTGGGAGAATTACTGCCACCTCCAAGTGCAGCCAATCCTCTGAAGTAAATGTGTTTAGCCCTGTGTGCCGCGATGAGGGGGGAGATGAAGACAGCCTGTGTGCCACGCAGAGGGGGGAGATGAAGACAGCCTGTGTGCCACGCAGAGGGGGGAGATGAAGACAGCCTGTGTGCCGCGATGAGGGGGGAGATGAAGACAGCCTGTGTGCCACGCAGAGGGGGGAGATGAAGACAGCCTGTGTGCCACGCAGAGGGGGGAGATGAAGACAGCCTGTGTGCCGCGCAGAGGGGGGAGATGAAGACAGCCTGTGTGCCGCGATGAGGGGGGAGATGAAGACAGCCTGTGTGCCGCGATGAGGGGGGAGATGAAGACAGCCTGTGAGCCGCGATGAGGGGGGAGATGAAGACAGCCTGTGTGCCGCGCAGAGGGGGGAGATGAAGACAGCCTGTGTGCCGCGATGAGGGGGGAGATGAAGACAGCCTGTGTGCCGCGATGAGGGGGGAGATGAAGACAGCCTGTGTGCCACGCAGAGGGGGGAGATGAAGACAGCCTGTGTGCCGCGCAGAGGGGGAAGATGAAGACAGCCTGTGTGCCGCGCAGAGGGGGGAGATGAAGACAGCCTGTGTGCCGCGCAGAGGGGGGAGATGAAGACAGCCTGTGTGCCGCGCAGAGGGGGGAGATGAAGACAGCCTGTGTGCCACGCAGAGGGGGGAGATGAAGACAGCCTGTGTGCCGCGCAGAGGGGGGAGATGAAGACAGCCTGTGTGCCGCGCAGAGGGGGGATATGAAGACAGCCTGTGTGCCGCGATGAGGGGGGATATGAAGACAGCCTGTGTGCCACGCAGAGGGGGGAGATGAAGACAGCCTGTGTGCCGCGATGAGGGGGGATATGAAGACAGCCTGTGTGCCACGCAGAGGGGGGAGATGAAGACAGCCTGTGTGCCACGCAGAGGGGGGAGATGAAGACAGCCTGTGTGCCGCGCAGAGGGGGGAGATGAAGACAGCCTGTGTGCCGCGATGAGGGGGGATATGAAGACAGCCTGTGTGCCGCGATGAGGGGGGATATGAAGACAGCCTGTGTGCCACGCAGAGGGGGGAGATGAAGACAGCCAGGGTGTGTGATGAATGATGACTCCAACAGCAGCTGCCCCATTTTCAGCCCGACGACGACGTGAACTGCAGCGACCCTGTGCCTCCTTATTCTCTTTCTGTTATCCAACTGGCAAGGAAGGACTTTTGAGATGGAAAAGAGCGAGTGAGACAGAGAGAGGGTGAGAGAGACTCAAAGCCTGCGGGAGGAATTTGTGTAGTCCCCTCAGACGTCTTCAAGGATAGACACGTTACTGATGCAAGTCTTCTGGGGTTTACTCAAAGGACGTTGGGGCTTTCATCCCTGACATGAAGGTGGAAGGGACGTTATTGGGCCTGTGACATCACAGCTCCTTCTTTAGAGAGTGGCCTAAAAAGGAAGTATCTTCTCCCCCCACCCTTTGAACAAGGAGTTCTGTAATTGGTTGAAACGGCTGCTCTTTCCCTTTTCCGTTTCTGGGGGTAATTGGTGTTTATGAAGTATTTATGGCTACTCTTTGCCAATGTCAGCTCAATGGAGTAAGATATTCCCTCTGTTTTAAATTTTTTTCTTTCCTTTTTTATTCCTTGAATATGAGTGCCTTTTTTTTGTTTACTCTGGCTTATGCATTCATGAATTCAGCAGTGTCATGAATTGTTGTAATTATGTAAGCGTTAGAGGCAACCAGAGGTGGTTATTTTGGTGCAATAGATGCAGTCTTCTGTCTGCCCCCCCCTTGCTGCTCCCTGCTAATAAGCAGGTTTTATCTGTCAATTCAACTAAAGTCTGTAAAATTAAAGGCACGATTGTTTACAGATCAATCAAGCGAGGATCCCCGAGTTCGCCTGTGAAGCAAGCTTTTCTTCCATCAACATATAAACGCAATTAAAAAGGGAATTGGTAAATACATGATAGGGCTATCAACATGGGCTTGACACCAGACATTCAATGATATTATTTTTGTACCACAACTCAATGTAGGCAGAATGGGAGCCTTAGGGGGGAAAACAACAATCGGTGCATTGGAAAATGAGGGTACCCTGTCTTTGTCAGAGTGCAGTGGGAAAAGCGTCAGCTGTGTTTCTCTTTTGCCTTGTCAGATACAGTGCAAAATCATTCTCCCCCTCCTCTTTCATTATTTGACTGTTTATCCTACTGTACAGGAATGCACACTTTCTAGCTGACTGCATCACTTGTTCCTGCTCATGCATTCTCTGCAGATTCAATTATACGCTGCTCTGGACACAATGAAAAAATATGAGAAAGAGAGGGCGGTACAGACAGAGAAAGGGCTGGACGGAAATAAAGTAAGGGAGAGAGAGAGATGGATAGAGAGTGTGTTGAGGGAGAGAGAGAAGCATACTAGAGGGAACGAGGGAGGCTGATGCAGAGCAGTCCCTGAAGTCACGTATTTGTTGGGGGAAAATCAGTGATGCTGGAGTGGATGCTATAATGGCACCCTAATGTATAATGATCAGCAGAAACCTCCTAAATGAGAGTATTAGTCCAAGGGCCCCAGCTGTGCAGAAATAATGGACCCCTGGGGTCCAAGCTACGCTTGACACAACAAACGTATAACAAATTGAGTATCCCACCACTGACACCAACATGCACTCATGGTCACTGTAGCATGTTGTCATATATTATACAAGGCCCCCTGCTCCCCTGTTAGATAGTGACCGCCGGACAGACAGCAGAGATCTAGGGGCCCCATTGATGGGTTGTGTGTGTCACAAGGCTTATCACCAGCATGACAATGGTCCATTCTCACAGCTCCATTGCACAGACACTGACCCCTGTTAGACAACCAGATGAGGTGCAGAAAACAGATGCTCACTAATGCTGACGTTCTTGGTCTTTTGATGGGGACCTGTTGGTGAATGACCTGGAGGTTCAATGACAAATACTGTATTTGCTATTGCCCCCACTATAATACACATACAGTATATTACCCTGGTCAGTGGTCATATAATCGATGTGCTGACAATGACCAGTACAGTTGGAGTGAACCTCCATGACCAAAAATAGTGACCATCTAAACATGTAGCCTAGTGTATGTGAAGAGTTGTTTACTGCTATCTGTTGCCTGGGATGAGAGTGCCTTTGAAGAGGAATGGGGTTGTGGTTGTTGTAATTTCTGTCGGGCAGTGTCAGGGCAGCCTCCAGGTTTGAACACGGGGCTTAGGAGTGAATATGTGGCTAATAGCTGACTGCTGGCAACGCTCTCTTTTGTGTACTCTGATCCGGGTGGATTAAAGCATCAATCTTTTTGCCTTTCCTTGTAATGGTAATAGCTGGCTAGAAAGGGATATGTTTTTGTATTCTGTTAGAGATTGAACGGGATCTTAAGCACTTATTGTACGAATTGTAGATATTGTACGAATTGGAATTCGTAGCATAACATATAGGAATTGGGGTGGAGGGGGTTTGCAGGCCGTAACATAAGAAATGGATGACGTTGTACACAATTTTCGGGTACCTGTTTTGGCTCGTGAGTGCCACTTTCAAAACTACTGGCTGAAATTATACAAAACCTTTATAACCCATCTCTAAAAAATATCAGATATGTGGACAGGACCAAGCTGATTCATTTGTGACCGACAGGCTCAAATCGGTCTTATGTAGCAAAATTTGAAATTGTGTTTTTTAAATTGGATAAAACTAGAGACTACAGGATGGTATATCATACACTGTATTTGAGGAACAATGGGAAAGTAATTCTGCTTTGAAAGTTGATAAACTTGTAAACTCACTTTCGAGAAAATTGCCTTTAAATATTTGGGACCTACTGGAGAGCTCTTTTGTCTACACCCATTCAGCATTGTTCACACCCTCTTAAGCCAGCCCCACACATCTCTTTAAGGATTCACATGTGAGGTCATGTGCTTAACATTGAGTAGTGTAGTAAAGATTAAGAATAAAAGTAGCCTACAATAAGGAAAAATTCCTGGTAAATAGAAAGTGTCCAGATAAACATATTTTATAAATATTAGATGACGCTTACACAGACACACTTGTCTAAATTGATGTGAAATAAATGCTATAACACCCAGCCACATATTATTGCCAAGTGGATGGGTCTCTATAGAAGGTTTAATCGGTACAGCCAAATGGTTACTTGCATAGTAACCGTATCAGAAATAGATAGTGTCAAAATAAATAAAATAATATACAGTATGTACAAGAACAATATCAATAGCAATATCAGTAATAGATGAGTTATACAATCAGGGGTAAAGTGGCTCAGCATCAGGATACTTAAAAAAAAAAAATGTAGCAGCAACGTATGGTGTGTGTGTTAGGAGAGAATCATTTGAATAGAGGCACTGCAGATGGGGCTGATGTCTGGTCCATCTGAACTACGCATGAACAAGGGAATCTATATTCGGAGAGCCTGTTTCTGTCCTGCCCTTGACTTTGGTGCAGGGCATGTGATGTCCATAGCCTCTGTCGCAAAACTCCCTGATCTTGTCAAAAACACAAGTTTGTCTAGCTGTGTCCAGTCCAGGTGGTGCTTGTACAGGCAGACCATATATGGGAGGAAGGATGTCAGGGTTGCGCAGCAGCTGAAACCTGGTTCCGACTGAGTCCGAACACTCCTTGGCGACAACACCATCAGTTTCCAGAGCATCGACGCTGTAAAACAGGAAATAACAACAAGAAATAAGACATTACAACATTGCACAACATCAATTCACCTCCCAAGTTTAGATAAAAAGAATAACCTCATACAATGCAATAAAAATTATAGTCACCTGAAGTGCTGGTACTGCTTGAACTGTGGCAGCAGCCTGAAGAACGGAGTCAGGTGTTGTTGCCAGCCATAGCTTTTCACCAGCACCGTACCATCCTCCAGTCCAACCAGCTGTGGGATGTTGACCCCTGTCACAGTGCTGTTCTTGACAACACCAGCGATCTCAGACAAAGTGTTCATTCTGGTCTTTCTGAAGCGCTGCTTGATGAGGCCAAAGCACCAGTCGGGGGAAAACTTGGTGTGGCCTGTGATCAGGAAGTGAAGGTCCAGACTGGTGGAGCTTGTGCATGGTCCGCCAGGCACAATACCAGAGGTAAGTTAATAAAAAGAAAATGTAACGTAAAACGTAATATCATTTTTTAGGCCAAGCAGGGCAGTGTAAATAGAATTGTCTCGTTGAGCTCAACACTCCTACAGTAAAACATGGTAATAGCAATACAGAGCCCTGCGTGGAATAGCCCAGCGTGCCCCAAAACAGAACATCTGTGACCAGTGATAAGATAAAGTTTCTGGCCAAATCACAGTACAACACATGTTGGAGGGAGGCTCGGATGGGGACACTGACTGTCAGTGCTACAATAAAATACGAGTTGAGATGTTATTGTGCCCTGATTTTGGTGTAGGGCTGTAGGTACTACACAAGTGATAGTATTAGGGCCATAGGTCACACTTAACATGGGCAATGGCCTTTTATAAACTGGGTGATTTGAGCTAAGAATGCTGATTGGCTGAATGTTGTGGTATATCAGACCTTATACAACAGGTATGAGGCACCTCAGGAGTTTGTGGTAGAAGGCCAACATACCACAGCTAATGGCTGTATCCAGGCACTCCGCTTTGTGTCTTGCGTAAGAACAGCCCTTACCTGTGTATATTGGCCATATACCACACACACCCCCTCGTGCCTTTTTGCTTAAATATAACACAGCAACTACTAAAGGAATAATTATATAACCTCAAAACAGATGAGTTACTTTGCAGATATGTACAGTAGCATCTACCACTTTTGCGCACGTGTTTTTGTCTACATGGAGAACATTTTTGCCTCAGTAGTGAGTAGTTGACCCAATATAACCACCTGTGCCCTGGAATAATGTATTGTAATGTAAAGTGTTCTCTTATCTCTTAGTGACTCTTACACAGCAATGGTTACATAAATTCACATGCAAATAAAAAAGTTAACATAGTGTTTATTGTCCTTACATTACTTATGTAGCCAGTACGTATGCTATGTATAACCTCTACGTGGCCTATTTTATCCTAGATAGTGCAGAATGAGTTGGCTTAGTGGAGGGAGGTACACTCAGAGATGAGTGAGGGACTTTGTGTTTACGGTTAGAAGTATGACGACGGTCGTGGTTTTACATGACTCTCTGCCACTTATGGTATTTCAGTGCATATTAACCTTTGATAAATAAAGAGACGTCACACACGATCAGCACAGTGCATCACAATGCCAAGTAACAACAGACCTTATCTGTGCCTTCGAAAACTCACACAAAATATATACAAATCGATAACTCCTACTCTGTGTCTGCTCTGCAGTGCGTTTA
The DNA here is from genome assembly GCF_029448725.1 of Salvelinus fontinalis. Lineage (NCBI taxonomy): Eukaryota > Metazoa > Chordata > Actinopteri > Salmoniformes > Salmonidae > Salvelinus > Salvelinus fontinalis. The sequence goes on from NC_074677.1 coordinate 32,344,670, forward strand.
CTTTTTTCGCCCTCCTGAAACACTAAGAAACCTACATTAGTTCAAGGTTTTATATTTTTCCCATTTGTTGACGCTACACATGATTGTGGTGCTGACGTCGCCTTTGCCTCCCAGGTCACACTGGGACACGGTGGGGGAATTTTCCCATCAACAGCAGCTTATGGATGTGACAGCGTGAGCGTCTAATCGTGGTGCCGCAGACAGCGCCGTCCCTCTCCTTACTGACTCAAGCTCCGAGCGTGGATGAGCGAGCCAAGCCTTCCAGTGTAGGGGAAGGGAGAGAGAAAGAAAGAAAAAAAAATGTCTGGTTCATAGATTTCATAGAGCTCCACTGTGTCACAGTTCAACGGCAGCTGTCGTCTCATCCCTCCCACCCCCCCGGTGTGTGTGTGAGTAAGTGATGATTCAGACATGTAGATCTCTTTCTTGCAGTCTGTGTCACTCACATACACACAATCACAGTGTCACACACACAATACAGTATGGTCTCAATCGCAAGAGGAAGGCTCTCATGGTAATGTAGTCACAATTGGGTCACTGGGGCTTTGAAAACAAAACACATTGTCACATTGTTGTCTGGAATAAGTTCAAATCCATTTTCATTCAGGCTTTGATTCACTGCGGCGGCTTGTAAGGGAGACAATGGGAGAGTGGTATTGATAATTACTGTTTAATGTGGCACACTCATCATGTCCAATTTCATGGCCCTCTAGCTGCATATTTCCGATTTAATCACGGCATAATGCAGTTATACTGCACTTTTTGAAATGGGTGGAGGAGGACCCAGCCACATCCACCTTTCCCTTAACAAAATATCTTATCTGTGCCATTCAGACCTGGGTGAAAATAGTTTGGCTATTGTTTTCTTTCAAATATGTTATGTGCACTTGATTTATTGCTGGCACTTTTGGGACTACTACATGAAAGGTTGACAAGGTTAGAGGTATGGAGTGTGGTGGTATGGTTCCTCTGATAAGGCCTTAGATCAGTGGAGGAAAGGGTTGTAAGAAATAATGTTAATGTAGAGAGTTCAGCAGAGGGTTAATGCTGTCAGAAGCTCCTTGACTTGATAGGATGTTGCTGACCGTAGCAGATTGCTATGTATAGATTATTAACCTAGGTCTCCATATTCCACATGCAATAAGGTCTGTATTTTATATTGAGGCTTTGAATATGAAAGTTGTCATTTGTGCTACTGCAATATAGTTTTTTTTTGTGTGTTTTTTTATTTAACCTTTATTTAACTAGGCATGTCAGTTAAGAACCAATTCTTATTTACAATGACGGCCTACCAAAAGGCAAAAGGCCTCCTGCGGAGCTGGGGGCCAGGGATGAAAAAAATTTATACAATATAAATATAGGACAAAACACACATCACAACGAGAGAGACAACAGTACATAAAGAGAGACCTAAGACAACAACATAACAGCAAAACATGACAACACAGCATGGTAGCAACACAACAACATGGTAGCAATGTTTTTTTTGCAGGTCTCTCACTCACAGAAATGTGTGTTTTTGTATGTGTCTTGCATGGGGATGTGCATGGGGATGCATGTGTGAGAGAGAAGGCCAGCCTGTCTTTGAGCTGGTTTTCGTAGCCATTTTGTGAAGTGAATTGTTCTTGCGGGCTGTAGAGGTGAATCTAAAGAGAGGCATCAGTCCTTCATTAATGCAGCCCAGGCTGGCTGACCCCTGGTTAATGTTCCTATCATTTCTAGAGGAGAGAGCAGCTACCTTTCATTTGAAATGACTCATGTTTAATGCATCTCTCTGGTATAGCATTTAACCTCACCTCTGAGGTTGGATGGTTGCATACCGGTGACACGGCCATGCCGTGCAAGAGGGGAAGTGGGGTTGGCCATTACGTGGGTTAGCCAGGCAAGCCCCTCAGGACCGGTGGGGTTGAAATGGCCATGCAGAGTTATTCTGACCGGTCTGGCATTTACTTAACATGGCGAGCCCCTTCCCCCTGACCTGTCACCAGGGTGGCCCAGGTCCCCCTTGGCTCTCTGAACCACTTAGTGGCCGTGGCCTGGCCCATGACTGGAATCTTTAATCAGGAGAGACGCGGGGGTGCGTGTGCGTGTGTGTGTGTGTGTGTGTGTGTGTGTGTGTGTGTGTGTGTGTGTGTGTGTGTGTGTGTGTGTGTGTGTGTGTGTGTGTGTGTGTGTGTGTGTGTGTGTGTGTGTGTGTGTGTGTGTGTGTGTGCATTGATGGCTTTTAGCTTACTAACCAGTGGTGGAAAAAGTACCCAATCGTCATACTTAAGTAAAGATACCTTAATAGAAAATGACTTAATTAAGTAAAAGTTGAAAGTCACCCAGTGAAATTCTGCTTGAGTAAAAGTCTAAAAGTATTTGATTTTAAAATATAAGTATCAAAAGTAAAAGTATGAATCATTTAAAATTCCTAATTAACAAACAAAGCATGTGTGCTATGAGTCAGCCAGATCAGAGGCAATAGGATTGACCAGCAAAGTTCTCTTGATAAGTGCGTGAATGTGACCATTTTCCTGTCCTGCTAACCATTCAAAATGTAAAGAGTACTTTTGGGTGTCAGAGAAAATGTATGATGTAAAAAGTACATTATTTTCTTTAGGAAGGTAGTGAAGTAAAAGTTGTCAATTATAAATAGTAAAGTACAGATACCCCAAAAAACGACTTAAGTAGAACTTTAAAGTATTTTTGCTTAAGTACTTTACACCACTGCTACTAACAACAAAGTGAGTAAGAAACATTTATGAGTGAATCATGTCTATGTATCAATGTTGATGAATCGATTACTGTGCTCTTGGAGGCCTGGAGGGCTTTGGTATAGTCAACCTGCTGATGTTCTCAACACTCTTCATTTCTATGTGTATAATCAGGCTACTTTTGCTGAGTACTACGCTACACTCTTAGAAAAAACTTGCTATCTAGAGCCTAAAAGGGTTATTCGGCTGTCCCCATAGGAGAACCCTTTGAAGAACCCTTTTTGGTAGTTCAGGTAGAACTCTTTTGGGTTCCATGTAGAACCCTTTCCACAGTGGGTTCTACATGGAAACCAAAAAGGGTTATCCTATGGTACAGACGAATAACCCTTTTGGAACCCCTTTTTCTAACTGTGTACCACTTATGTTGTTTGATTTTTAGGAAATGTTTGTCAAATGGGCCATTTTTGTCAAAGAAACTGCTTGAGACGATGTCATCCGATGACTCATTTTAAGCCATGTCAGACATCCATTAGATGCATTGGCACCAGAAATAAGAGTTAAAATGTCTCTCAGGATACAAAAGAAAACCAAATAGGATATATTTTATTTTCAGTCTCCACACTAACATTTTCAACTGATTTCTCGGGTGCTAGGACGAATCGACAAACTCCCACCTGTCTCTTGGAGAATTGCATTAGTATGTCACCGTGATGGAAATTTGGCAAATGTTGAAGGAATATGGGTTGTCTAATCAGAACTAGCCTCAGAGCAGAATCCTGACACTCGGTTGGCGTAGAGTGGTTTTTAAGGATTTAACTGGTGCCAGGTGAATTGCATTATGGGTTCATTATGGGTGAAGATAGTCATTTTCAGGGGGATAGCGATGGCAGAAACCGCAGATAGACAATCTGGGACCTAAGATCTTTGAAATGGTGTCATTTGCTTTTGCTGTCATATAAAAACTGAATTGAACCACCAATAAGCTTGTGCTTGCTATTTAGACCAATTCTGAGATGTTCAATATGTTTATTATGCTGTGATTATGTCACTGGCTATGTTGGTATTGAATATAACATATAACTGAACAGTCAAATCCTTTGCTGGTGACTTGACTGAATTGAAAATGCCCGGTGTGCTATTGAATCTAGGAAACCATTCACTCTTTTCCCTGAGAGGAAATTGAGTACACTAGAAATCCTATTTCCCTGCCTTCTTAAAATCAAATCAAATATAAGTGTATTAGTCGCGTACACAGATAAGCAGATGAGAAAGCAGGTGCAGCAAAAGGTTAGCTTCATGCTATGCTAGTGACTTTTCAAAGCTGTTAATCTGTGGTGAATGGAGCTAATCGCTAATACAAATGCTTCTCTCTTTTTCTCCATCCCTTCCCCTGACACAGGAGCTGCTCAGTACCCAGGTAAACCCCCTACCTCCTCCTCTCTTTGCATTTACTTGTCTTTCTCTTACTTGTTTAGTACCCTTCTCATCTTCGTTTTTACTGAATGGTCGCCGCTCAGCGTCTCTGTGTGCTGCATATTAACTAACACTGGTTTCGCCATATCAATTTTATTTTCTCTGACTTATTTTTTCTCTTTCTTTCGGCTCTGCTTTCGTATGTCTACCGCCACCGCTGCATAGCTGCTGATAGACTATCTGTTGCTTCTGTACCTGCTTTTTTTTCTTCTTCACTTATTTTCTTCCTCATCCCTCTCTTGTTCTGGATACCTTTTGCTCGCTATAGCTGGTCTAGGGTCAGTTTTGTTGAGTACTGCATAATGGATGATGGAAAACTTTGGGGCAGGGAGAGCTGATCTGATACCAGATGATATGAGCAGAAGGTAACTAGACTCTAGAGCTTCAGCTTATCACGTTCTCTTTTTCTTCTCAGTGTTTTGTGTTAGTGTTTTAGATGTTGATGGTCTGTGGTATGTGAAATTGTTTGCATTGTCGATAAAATATATTTTGATACTCCTAAGCAAAATCTCAGAGCTTATTTTAAGAATGCCACTTCATTCATACTTAGACACTGTGAAATGGATGGCATGTCTGGACATGCCTGATTTTAAAATAACAGCCTTCTCTCATTTGCCTGCTAACAAGGGCTGTTTTAATCTAAGCCATCACCAATTATCACCCGAATTGGCCACTCAAACACTTTGTGTTGCTCCATGGCACCATGGCAAACTGGGCTGAATTCATGGGTTGGAAGTAAAATAAGTGACACAAGCTACAAAGGTGTCTTTTTTGTCTTCAACTTTGATTGTCTTTCATACAGTCAGCCACAATTAAATAGTGCTTTGGCAGATAGCATACAGTCACTACTCTCTCACCAACTATAGCACAACTCCTGTCCTGGAGTGTGTACATCTTTATTCCATCCCAGCTTTAAATTGAACGCTTAGTTAATTTGCTGAAATAGGTTTGTTGGTGCTGGAGTGGAACCAAAGCCTGCACACTCTGGCTCGTATCCGAACTAGACCATTAGCTTTTAGCCCGTTAGCCAAACGTACTGTAGACCAGGTTGAGGACAGTCAGACGTTGAAACTAGACTGCTTGACAACGGTCCTCACTGCGGCACAGGCGACACTCGTGCTGGGGTCTGGACCTAGCATACCCATTGGCGAAGGGAGTTTTGAGCCTCGGCTCAGCAAAGTCTGTGCCCTTCCTCTCTGTGTCTCCTTCTCCAATGTGTATCCCCTGATCTCACATCCATCTGTCCTGTCTAAAAGAATCAATGAAATATGAAAGAAGTTCGGGACTCCGAAATAATTAAAAAGAAAAAGGACAGCATTCAACCCAGGATGTTCTCATATGAGGGATCTACCTCTGAGCCATTTCAGGAGCTAGTTTGCGGTTTTGGACCTAACGTTCGATAGTAGGATCGGGATACACTCCAGTCCATTTTAAGTTGTGAATTTGAATTAAATTCTTCAGCTGACGTTATGGGCATTTTCTCAATTTGTGATTGGAATTCTATTTCATTTCCTGAAGGGACGATCAACAGAGTCTGTTGCAGGTACTGAGGAGTAAATACATTCTCCAGACACTTGATTAGAAGAAATACTTAGTAATGCAACACTGCGCACAGTAAAACCACCACCTCCGTTATACATTCATATATTTTTGTGTTTCAGTCTAAATCAGTCTAGAACAATTGTTTAGACTGATCCTGTTTTAGTAAAACTGACTGGAATTTGATTTAGGTTAGGTAAGGTACTGTCCTTTGAAAACGACCCAATCTAACAAAAAAGAGCAACAAGTTATTTGATAGGATGACAGGATGAATCACAATAATAAATAATAATTGCTTGCCAAAAATGTAATTTTTGTAATGCCAATCCTGGTTATAGGTAACAATCCTTTGTGTGAACTGCCAACATTATTATGCATATTATTTGTTAATTGTGGAAATAAATTAAGATATGCTAGATTTTTAAAAAAAGTTTGGGGTCACTTAGAAATGTCCTCTTTTTTTTTAAGAAAAGCAAAAAAATGTGTCCATTCAAATAACATCAAATTGATCAGAAATACATTGTAGACATTGTTAATGTTGTAAATGACTATTGTAGCTGGAAACGGCAGATAAAAAATAAATAAATGAATATCTACATAGGCATACAGAGGCCAATTATCAGCAACCATTACTCCTGTGTTCCAATGGCACGTTGTGTTAGTTAATCCAAGTTTATCATTTTAAAAGGCTAATTGATCATTAGAAAACCATTTTGCAATTATGTTAGCGTAGCTGAGAACTGTTGTTCTGATAAAAGAAGCAATAAAACTGGCCTTTAGACTAGTTGAGTATCTGGAGCATCAGCATTTGTGGGTTCGATTACAGGCACAAAATGGCCAGAAACAAAGACCACGTCAGCCTATTCTTGTTTTGAGAAATGAAGACTATTCCATGCGAGAAATTGCCAAGAAACTGAAGATCTCATACAACGCTGTGTACTATTCCCTTAACAGCACGGTGTGCTCTTTTAAAAGGATGGGTCCCAATCTCTCAATGGCCCTACAATACAGGGGGACCTGGGTGGTATCCCAGTCACTGGGACGACTATCCAACTTGGGAGGTTTTAGCGGGTGGAATAGTGGAGAACAATTGGAGGTTTACTCAATAGCAGTGCCAATACCATAGTATAGCTACAGTTAAAGTCGGAAGTTTACATACACCTTAGCCAAATACATTGATACTCAGTTTTTCACAATTCTTGACATTTAATCCTAGGAACAATTCCCTGTTTTAGGTCAGTTAGGATCACCACTTTATTTTAAGAATGTGAAAGTCAGAATAATAGTAGAGAGAATAGTTTATTTCAGCTTTTATTTCTTTCATCACATTCCCAGTGGGTCAGAAGTTTACATACACTCAATTAGTATTTGGTAGTATTGCCTTTAAATTGTTTAACTTGGGTCAAACGTTTCAGGTAGCCTTCCACAAGCTTTCCACAATAAGTTTGGTGAATTTTGGCCCATTCCCCCTGACAGAGCTGGTGTAACTGAGTCAGCTTTGTAAGCCTCCTTGCTCACACATGCTTTTTCTGTTCTGCCCACAAATTGAGGTCAGGGCTTTGTGATGGCCACTCCTGTACCTTGACTTTGTTGTCCTTAAGCCATTTTTCCACAACTTTGGAAGTATGCTTGGGGTCATTATCCATTTGCGACCAAGCTTTAACTTCCTGACTGATGTCTTGAGGTGTTGCTTCAATATATCCACATAATTTTCCTCCCTCATGATGCCATGTATTTTGTGAAGTGCACCAGTCCCTCCTGCAGCTAAGCACCCCCACAACATGATGCTGCCACCCCCGTGCTTCACGGTTGGGATGATGTTCTTCAGCTTGCAAGCATTCCCCTTTTCCTCCAAACCTAACGATGGTCATTATGGCCAAACAGTTCTATTTTTGTTTCATCAGACCAGAGGAAATTTCTTCAAAAAGTATCATCTTTGACACCATGTGCAGTTGCATACCGTAGTCTGTCTTTTTTATGGCGGTTTTGGAGCAGTGGCTTCTTCCTTGCTGAGCGGCCTATCAGGTTATGTCGATATGGGACTCGTTTTACTGTGGATATAGATACTTGTGTACCTGTTTCCTCCAGCATCTTCACAAGGTCCTTTGATGTTGTTCTGGGATTGATTTGCATTTTTCGCACCAAAGTACGTTCATCTCTAGGAGACAGATCAATTTTTTGGGCTTATTTATTAATTTTGATTTTCCCATAATGTCAAGGAAAGAGGCACTGAGTTTGAAGGTAGGCCTTGAAATACATCCACAGGTACACCTTCAATTGACTCATATGATGTCAATTAGCCTATCAGAAGCTTCTAAAGTCATGCCATCATTTTCTGGAATTTTCCAAGCTGGTTAAAGGCACAGTCAACTTAGTGTATATATACTTCTGACCCACTGGAATTGTGATACAGTGAATTATAAGTGAAATAATCTGTCTGTAAACAATTGTTGGAAAAAGTACTTGTCATGCACAAAGTAGATGTCTTAACCGACTTGCCAAAACAATAGTTTGTTAACAAGAAATTTGTGGAGTGGTTGAAAAACGAATTTTAATGACTCCAACCTAAGTGTATGTAAACTTCCAGGGTACTTATTAATGGTACGTTTATAAACATATATTATGATAAATAGAATTGAAACTTATATCTCATTATGGTAAATGGTGAAAAAAGTATAGCCAGTTATAATTGTAATGGCTTAGCAGATAAGAAAAGACGATCAGTATTTACCTGGCTAAAAGAGAAAGAATTTAATATCTATCTATTGTTTACAGGAAACTCATTCAACAATTTTAGATGAAGTTGTGTGGAGAAAGGCCTGGGAGGGATATACTCGTCCCATGAGCAAAGAAACTCAAAAGGGGGGATGGTATTAATTAACAATAATTTGGTCCGAATGTACAATTTGTCCAAACAGATCCACAACGTAGATGGGATTATTTTAAATATGTTATTGATCCATAAACACATTTGGCTCAATCTATATTGTCCAAATAATGATGATCCACGCTTCTTTAAAAATATATATAATCATTTATAAAGCCTAATGTACAAGCAATACAAGACTCTATTATTATGCTGGGAGATTATAGTACGGTTTTAAATACCCCAATGGATCGTAAAAGGAAATCACACTACAAACTCTCACCCTTATGCACTTAAGAAAAGCATGGATATAATGGAACTAGTGGATATACGGAGGCTTAAATATCCTGACCTAGTGAGAGATACTCAGCAAAAAAAGAAACGTCCTCCCACTGTCAACTGTGTTTATTTTCAGCAAACTTAACGTGTAAATATTTGTATGAACATAAGATTCAACAACTGAGACATAAACTGAACAAGTTCCACAGACATGTGACTAACAGAAATTGAATAATGTGTCCCTGAACAAAGGGGGGGTCAAAATCAAAAGTAACAGTCAGTATCTGGTGTGGCAACCAGCTGCATTAAGTACTGCTGTGCATCTCCTCCTCATGGACTGCACCAGATTTGCCCGTTCTTGCTGTGAGATGTTACCCCGCTCTTCCACCAAGGCACCTGCAAGTTCCCAGACATTTCTGGGGGGAATGGCCCTAGCCCTCACCCTCTGATCCAACAGGTCCCAGACGTGCTCAATGGGATTCAGATCCGGGCTCTTCGCTGGCCATGGCAGGACACTGACATTCCTGTCTTACAGGAAATCACGCACAGAACGAGCAGTATGGCTGGTGGCATTGTCATGCTGGAAGGTCATGTCAGGATGAGCCTGCATGAGGGAGGAGGATGTCTCCCCTGTAACGCACAGTGTTGAGATTGCCTGCAAGGACAACAAATTCAGTCCGATGATGCTGTGACACACCGCCCCAGATCCTGACGGACCCTCCACCTCCAAATCAATCCCGCTCCAGAGTACAGGCCTGGGTGTAATGCTCATTCCTTCGACGATAAATGCGAATCCGACCATCACCCCTGATGAGACAAAACTGCGACTCGTCAGTGAAGAGCACTTTTTGCCAGTCCTGTCTGGTCCAGCAATGGTGGGTTTGTGCCCTTAGGCGACGTTGTTGCCGGTGATGTCTGGTGAGGACTTGCCTTACAACAGGCCTGCAAGCCTTCAATCTAGCCTCTCTCAGCTTATTGCAGACAGTCTGAGCACTGATGGAGGGATTGTGCGTTCCTTGTGTAACTCGGGCAGTTGTTGTTGCCATCCTGTACCTGTCCCGCCGGTGTGATGTTTGGATGTACCGATCCTGTGCAGGTGTTGTGACACGTAGTCTGCCACTGAGAGGATGATCAGCTGTCCGTCCTGTCTCCCTGTAGCGCTGTCTTAGGCGTCTCACAGTACGGACATTGCAATTTATTGCCCTGGTCACATCTGCAGACCTCATGTCTTCTTGCAGCATGCCTAAGGCACGTTCATGCAGATGATCAGGGCATCTTTCTTTTGGTGTTTTTCAGAGTGAGTAGAAAGGCCTCTTTAGTTTACTAAGTTTTCAAAACTGTGACCTTAATTGCCTACCGTCTGTAAGCTGTTTGTGTCTTAACGACCGTTCCACAGGTGCATATTCATTAATTGTTTATGGTTCATTGAACTAGCATGGGAAACGGTGTTTAAACCCTTTACAATGAAGATCTGTGAAGAACCTTTATTTAACTAGGCAAGTCAGTTAAGAACAAATTCTTATTCACAATGACAGCTTACCATCAAATAATTGGCCTATACATTACTCTTACAGAATTTCCACGTGGGCGAGGATATTGGACATTTTATCAAAAATGTTAGGATGACAACTTGTTTTTCACCAGGACAGAAGAATGTATAACTGACTTTATCCTACATAACATTGATACAGCAGATCCCCTTACTGTATGGGACACTTTTTTAAATGTGTCTTTAGAGGCCATGCAATTCAATATTCATCTTTAAAACAAAAGCAATTTAAGTCAAAGAATCCATATTAAAGGATATAGAGAGACTAACAGAACAGTTAGATATCAATAAAAACAGTTCCGTAGAGGCACATAATATGTTAGAGGAAAAACAAGAGAAATGGAAGAACTTATTCAAGAAAGATCAAGCGTAATATATTATAAAAAATAAGCAAACGGGATGGGATATGGGGAAAAATACACCAAATTCTTTTCAGTCTTCAATATAAAAATGCTACCAAAATAATTTACTGAAACTTGTTACAAATGACGGGGTCACCCATGATTCACCAAACAATATTTTGAAAGAGGAAGCAAAGTACTTTAAGCATATGTATTTGTTAGTCTCCTCCATCTCCACTAACCAAAGTTATTTACAAGGATTGTTTTTCTATTAATAATGTAAAATGAACAGCTGTACAGAAAAACTAATGTGAAGGCCAAATTACAGAGGAGGAACTTCTTGATGCATTTAAAGGCTGTGAAAACTCCAGGGCTGGATGGCATACCAGTTGTGGGCTATCAAACCTTTTTTGATGTATTCAGAGGACCATTATTTTTATGTTTTAACCACTCTTATAAAATGGTAGATTATCAGATATTCAACAAGAAGCTCCTGATTTCATTATTACTGAAACAGGACCAAAGTGGTAAATATAAAGATCCAGTCCATGTAAAAAATTGAAGGCACCTTACACTTCAGTGTTGTGATGCAAACATTATAGCAAAGTACATAGAATGAAATTGTCTTATATTATTCATTCTAATCAGACAGTTTTTTTTACATGGACGATACATTGGAGATAATATAAGACAAGTACTGGAAATAATAGAACACTATGAAAAATCGGGGAAACCAGGCCTGGTATTCATAGCTGACTTTAAAAAGGCTTTTGATAAAGTATGACTGGAATTTATATATAAATTCCTGAAATATTTCAATTTTGGAGAATCTCTTATACAATGGGTCAGAGTTATGTATTGTAACCCTAGGTGTAAAATAGTAAATAATGGCTACATCTCAGAAAGTTTTAAACTGTCAAGAGTAGTAAAACAAGGTTGGTTGTCCACTATCGGAGTATATATATTTATTATGGCAATCAAAATGTTAGCTATTAAAATCAGATCCAACAATAATATTAAAGGCCTATAAATCCAGGGCTTAAAAACAAAGGTGTCATTGTACGCTAATGATTCATGTTTTCTTTTGGATCCGCGGTTTGGATCCCTCCACAGCCTTGTGGATGAACTGGACACTTTTTCTAGCCTCTGGATTGCAACCGAATTATAAGTTACTATATTGCATATTGTATCACAAAAAAAATTAAACTTTTAAATTACTGTGTAGTTTACCAAAAAATGGTCTGACGGTGAAGTGGACATACTTGGTATTCATATCCCGAAAGAAAGAAATTACAACCAACTAATTGCAACATTAACGCAAAAATGGAAGAGGCAAGTGGAAGGGGGAGAAAGTAAGGAACTTGAGTCGCCCCTGCATTAAAGACCAAAATTGGCTAAAGTAAATTGTGATAAATAAAAAAGTTTACCAGTTTCATTTAAGGACCAAAAAAATTACAGCTGTGCCATATAGATAGTTGGGAAGAGATTTTCGATGTACCGATTCCGTGGCACATGGTTTATGAACTGATACAAACTATTGCTGGATTCAAAAGGTAGAATTTTCCCGTTTGAATTATTATACAACATTTTTGTGAAACATCACGGCACAGTTGAAAAATATATGGCAAATATAAATCAAAACTGGATGGTGTTCAGAGATACAGTGGGGCAAAAAAGTATTTAGTCAGCCACCAATTGTGCAAGTTCTCCCACTTAAAAAGATGAGAGAGGCCTGTAATTTTCATCATAGGTACACTTCAACTATGACAGACAAAATGAGAAAAAAAATCCAGAAAATCACATTGTAGGATTTTTAATGAATTTATTTGCAAATTATGGTGGAAAATATGTATTTGGTCAATAACAAAATTTTATCTCAATGCTTTGTTATATACCCTTTGTTGGCAATGACAGAGGTCAAACGTTTTCTGTAAGTCTTCACAAGGTTTTCACACACTGTTGCTGGTATTTTGGCGCAGATCTCCTCTAGAGCAGTGATGTTTTGGGGCTGTTGCTGGGCAACACGGACTTTCAACTCCCTCCAAAGATTTTCTATGGGGTTGAGAACTGGAGACTGGCTAGGCCACTCCAGGGCCTTGAAATGCTTCTTACGAAGCCACTCCTTCGTTGCCCGGGCGGTGTCTTTGGGATCATTGTCATGCTGAAAGACCCAGCCACGTTTCATCTTCAATGCCCTTGCTGATGGAAGGAGGTTTTCACTCCAAATCTCACGATACATGGCCCCATTCATTCTTTCCTTTACACGGATCAGTCGTCCTGGTCCCTTTGCAGAAAAACAGCCCCAAAGCATGATGTTTCCACCCCCATGCTTCACAGTACGTATGGTGTTCTTTGGATGCAACTCAGCATTCTTTGTCCTCCAAACACGACGAGTTGAGTTTTTACCAAAAAAGTTCTATTTTGGTTTCATCTGACCATATGACATTCTCCCAATCTTCTTCTGGATCATCCAAATGCTCTATAGCAAACTTCAGACGGGCCTGGACATGTACTGGCTTAAGCAGGGGGACACGTCTGGCACTGCAGGATTTGAGTCCCTGGCGGCGTAGTGTGTTACTGATGGTAGGCTTTGTTACTTTGGTCCCAGCTCTCTGCAGGTCATTCACTAGGTCCCCCTGTGTGGTTCTGGGATTTTTGCTCACCGTTCTTGTGATCATTTTGACCCCACGGGGTGAGATCTTGCGTGGAGCCCCAGATCGAGGGAGATTATCAGTGGTCTTGTATGTCTTCCATTTCCTAATAATTGCTCCCACAGTTGATTTCTTCAAACCAAGCTGCTTACCTATTGCAGATTCAGTCTTCCCAGCCTGGTGCAGGTCTACAATTTTGTTTCTGTTGTCCTTTGACAGCTCTTTGGTCTTGGCCATAGGGGAGTTTGGAGTGTGACTGTTTGAGGTTGTGGACAGGTGTCTTTTATACTGATAACAAGTTCAAACAGGTGCCATTAATACAGGTAACGAGTGGAGGACAGAGGAGCCTCTTAAAGAAGAAGTTACAGGTCTGTGAGAGCCAGAAATCTTGCTTGTTTGTAGGTGACCAAATACTTATTTTCCACCATAATTTGCAAATAAATTCATTAAATATCCTACAATGTGATTTTCTGGATTTTTTTCCCTCATTTTGTCTGTCATAGTTGAAGTGTACCTATGATGAAAATTACAGGCCTCTCTCATCTTTTTAAGTGGGAGAACTTGCACAATTGGTGGCTGACTAAATACTTTTTTGCCCCACTGTACATAGGAGGGGTTGAATGAAGCTAACTATTGTAAACTATACTGTTTTTGTAAAATGTATATAGGGAAAGGGAAAGGTGTATACCTAGTCAGTTGTACAAATGAATGCCTTCAACTGAAATATGTCTTCCGCATTTAACCCAACCCCTCTGAATCAGAGAGGTGCAGGGGGCTGCCTTAATCGACATCCACGTCCTAAGAGTTGTTGTCCAATGGTTTACTCCAATTAGGAGAGGGATGGTAGGGTTAGGGGAAAATAATAAAAGGAAAATATCTTAAATATGCAGTACCAGTCAAAAGTTTGGACACACCTACTCGTTCCAGGGTTATTCTTTATTTTTACTATTTTCTACATTGTAGAATAATAGTGAAGACATCAAAACTATGAAATAACACATATAGTACTGAGCAGCAGGTTTCTGAATACTTTATTTTGTATTCATGTACAAGGTGGCTGTGGAGAGACAGCCAGGTGCTAGAGCCACATAGTACATACACTTAAGTGTGCACTTTCTCACACACACACACTGCTAACCAAGAGGAGAAATGGTGAGTGTGGAGGAGAGTGGGGAAGAGGGATGCTGATAGCCTGTGTTCTGCTGCAGTGCCCTCTACCTCCCCACCTCTCTCTTTCTCTCTAAGTCTGTATCTCCCTGTTGTTCTCTCTCACCATCTCTCTCTTTCTCCTCCTTCAGACTGTCTGCAGGGTCTCAACCAGTTTTTGTTTATCTGGCTGGGAGTGGAGGAGATGATCCCACTCTATCCCTCCTATCTCTCTCCTTCCCTGCCTCTCTCCTTCTCTCCCTCCCTCTCTCCCTTTCTCCTGCCTCTCCCTCCCTGCTTCTCTCCCTCTCTCTCCCTCCCTGCTTCTCTCCCTCCCTGCTTCTCTCCCTCTCTCTCCCTCCCTGCTTCTCTCCCTCTCCTCCCTGAAAGAGATTTCCAAATGAGCGAGCATAATAGCAGGCCCTCTGGTTATAGCACCACTGCCTCTGATGCATTAATCTCTGGGATGCCACCCCCTCCCCTCCCACACATAGTACACACACACACACACACACACACACACACACACACACACACACACACAAAGTAGTACAGATAGACACGCCATGCTGGTGCACATACACAAATCCCTTCACAGAGAGTCACAGTAAATGCACACATAATCATGCATTAATCACATGCATGATCATCAACATAAATCACATGTATGCAAGCAGCTATACACACACACACACTTAATGACACTAAAAGCACATACACACACATCGTTCCATCACTCCACTGATTTGGACGCTTTTCTGCTCTCCTCTCCATCCATCCATCCATCCACGCACAGCTCCCACGTGACCTCCATTTTACTGATCATTAGCACCACACAGGCCTCCCCCTCCTTCTTTACTTCTCTTCTCCCTCCTTTATTGAAAGGCACTGCAAATGTCTCCCCACTGTCTCCTCTCAGAGTGGAGAGGGGGATGATGATGAGGGAGGAAGGGAATAATAGCACAGAATAGCCTTTAAAGGATTGTCTCAGTTTTTCTTCTCCTCCAAAGTGTTGATGCAGAGGTCAGTTTATAAACACTGTCTCCTAATATGCATAAAAACGCCATGCTATTGTTTCTAATTAGCCACTACAAAAGCTTCTTCAAACTTTTCTTTGGGACGAGTAATCACAACTTAAGCTTTAGGCCCTTTTTGTATTGGAATATGCTTTATGATTATGGATGGCATTGGTTCACTAACATAATAAGTAGTACAGAATTTTTCATAAGTGTTTTTGTGTGTTTTTTTACAGTTTTTTTTATTCATATACCTCTGGAGAAAAACCACTTAGTGAAATTACAAGGGGAAGCATAGAACAAGTCAAAGATGATGTGGGATCATTCCAAGTCATTCCCTTTGAATGAGGTAGCTATCTCAAATACTAAAACATCCTCAGTATTTAAGAAACCATGAACGTTTCTGAGGAAAATTAAACCACTTGACGTCGTTCAATGATTCAACATCATCCCTATCAAACCTTTGATCTCATTACTGTGTGATAAAATATCTCTAAAACGTCCTTTTTACTCCCTTTAATAAGATTTGTTTAATCTTAAAAGCAGGCCATTTCTAAAAGGCTTAAATCAGGCTTAATATATTTTATATTCTTGAGCAGCAGGGTACTTTTAGCCTGGTCCCAGACCAGGTGTGTGCTGTAGAATCAACTATGGTTTGGCATGACAATGGCCGTAGAAGTTGGCATGACAATGGCCGTAGAAGTTAGCATGACAATGGCCGTAGAAGTTGGCATGACAATGGCCGTAGAAGTTGGCATGACAGCCCAAACACATTGGGACATAGGTAGGGTTATTTGCATTAAGGCAGTGTACTATATGTGAATTTGATGCTTTTTTACAATACAGCGACTAGTTGGTTAGGGATTTTGGCAGGGCTGTATCACTGTGCATTTCGGGTTGAGAACTGGGTCTCCTACTCACAGATGGAGTGGTCAAACTTATCCAGTCCACAGCAGAATTGGGTTGTGAAAAATCAAAGGGAGAGAAAACAAGTTCCTCTTGTTTTTTGAGAGAACACCAGCGAAACTCCCACACATAGAATGCTAGCGGATGAGTCAAATCATCTGGGCTGCTTAGATACACCCTGTCAAACACATTCTCAGTGAGATATGACTATTTGACCTCCAAATTCACCATGTCAAAATACAGCATTGTTTGTTTGTTGTAAATTGTCTCCTTAGCTGTTGTGTGATACATAAGATAAGCGTAAGCAGAAGCTACAGTCCTAGTTATTTACTGGGAAAATAGACCCTTCAAAACGAATCTGACCTAACTGGATAGGTATAACGAATACAGTGGCAACCTTGCGTTCACCCACCCAATTAGATCAGTAATCATCTCAAGGTAGAACCTGCCTTGTGCATATCAACAGGGTCAAGTGCTCTACAAACACTCCGATAACATTCCAATAACAGTCTAGCAACATTACCTAGTTATTGCCGGTTAGCTTTAGCAGGGTACAGTAAGAGCCTGTCACTGCTCACTGCCTGTTTAATAGCCTACTGTGTGCTAGCTAGCTCAAGAGCCCCTTCCATATGCAAACCCACTGGTCAATGGTTAATGCTATTTTGACACTGGTGCTATTTTCACTGACTGAACATGCTGAGCGTGTACTGGGGGTCTACCGGGCCCTGGCTGCCGGACCCTCTACGCTCCCCTCTAAATAGAGGACAGGGCCAGTGAGGGCCCGGTGACCTTTCCAACCCAGCGGTGCGCTGCAGCCTTCAGCCAACTGTCTATGACATGCTGCGCAGGTGGTCTTCTCCCAACTGCTGGAACGGCGAAATATACCACACACACTGGCGCATACACACGCGGGTCTCTCTTTCACACACACACACACGGGTCTCTCTCTCTTTCACACACACCCACACACACACACACACACACACACACACACACACACACACACACTCACACTCACACTCACACACACACACACACACACACACACTCACACTCAAATGTGTGCTCCAACACACTCAGACAAGTGCAGTAGAGCTTACACACACAGGCACACAGACAGTGTAGGCTAGTACAGATCATCCTCATCTGACAAGTTTAATCTAGGCCAGCATGATCAATGCTCTGTGCTAGCGCTTTTGAATTCCACTAATTAAATACAAAGATAATGTAACAGATCTGTTTGAAGAAGTTATGCAAATGCAACGAAAGTCTTTGGCTACATTACGGCAAGCCTTGTTGATGACGCATTCACAGAAAGCAAATGCTCATCAAAGTGGGCCTACAGCAAAGCTAAAGTATGTTGCACATGCTAGTTCGGTCCTCTGTTTACAAGATGACATTTGCTTAGAATGAATGAATTTTATTGTTCAATCAATTCATTGAAGCATAGATACAATAGGCATCCTCCAATTACTATACACATGTCCCTATTCCCATTATGGATCTATTAGACCAGGGTTTCCCAAACTCGGTAGTGCCCCCCCCCCCCCCCCTCCTAAATGCACGTGTTGTTTTTTGCCCTAGCACTACACAGCTGATTCAAATTACTAACTCATCATTAAGCTTTGATTGTTTGAATCAGCTGTGTAGGTGCTAAGGTCAAAAACCAAAATGCTCACTCAGTGGGGGACCCCAGGACCGGGTTTGGTAAACCCTGTATTAGACCATATCGATCTTGTTGTTTATCCCCTGCTTTCTGGTCAGCTGCATGCAGTGTTGAGTTGAAAGGCTTTTCCACAAATCACTCTTGATGAGTGCTGCTGTATAGCTAGGTTTTTGCTAAAGTTTCATCCAATATGCACACACATCTCTCCCATTGAATTTGACAAGGTGGCTCCCCCTTGTGGCTCAGACACATGCACATCTATACATGTACAGTGCATTTGGAAAGTATTCAGACCCCTTGAATATTTCCACATTTTGATACGTTACAACCTTATTCTAAAATCAATAAAATAAAATCCCTCAGCAATCTACACACTATACCCCATAATGACCAAGTGAAAACAGGTTGAGAAATGTTTGCAAATGTAAAAAAAAAAAAAAAAAATACCTTATTTACATAAGTATTCAGACCTTTTGCTATGAGACTCGAAATTGAGCTCAGGTGCATCCTGTTTCCATTGACCATCCTTTAGATGTTTCTACAACTTGATTGGACATGATTTGGAAAGGCACATACCTGTCTATATATAAGTTTCCACAGTTGACAGTGCATGTCAGAGCAAAAACCAAGCCATGAGGTCGAAGTAATTGTCCGTAGAGCTCTGAGACAGGTTTGTGTCAAGGCACAGATCTGGGGAAGGGTACCAAAAAATGTCTGCAGCATTGAAGGTCCCCAAGAAACAGTGGCCTCCATCTGTACACCCGCACATTGACTCAGTACTGGCACCCCCTGTATATAGCTTCGTTATTGTTATTTTATTGTTGCTCTTTTATTTTTTACTTTAGTTTATTTAGTAAATATTTTTCTTAACTGCATTGTTGGTTAAGGCCTTGTAAGTAAGCATTTCACGGTAAGGTTATATTCGGCGCATGTGACAAATCAGATTTGATTTGATCATTTTTAAATTGAAGTAGTTTGGAACCACCAGACTGTTCCTAGAGCTGGCTGCCCAGCCAAACTGAGCAATCGGGAGAGAAGGGCCTTGGTCAGGGAGGTCACCAAGTTCCTGATGGTCACTCTAACAGAGCTCTAGAGTTGCTCTGTGGAGATGGGAGAACCTTCCAGAAGGACAACCATCTCTGCAGCACTCCACTAATCAGGCCTTTATGGTAGAGTGGCAGACGGAAGCCAATCCTCAGTAAAAGGCACATGACAGCCCAGCTTGGAGTTTGCCAAAAGGCACCTAAAGTCTCTCAGACCTTGAGAAACATGATTCTCATTTGGAGGAAACCTGGCACCATCCCTACGGTGAAGTATGGTGCTGGCAGCATCATGCTGTGGGAATGTTTTTCAGCGGCAGGGACTGGGAAACTGGTCAGGATCGAGGCAAAGATGAACGGAGCGAATTACAGTGAGATCCTTGATGAAAACCTGCTCCAGGGTGCTCAGGACCTCAGACTGGGGCGAAGGTTTATCTTCCAAAAGGACAACAACCCTAAGCACACAGCCAAGACAACGCAGGAGTGGCTTCGGGACAAGTCTCTGAATGTCCTTGAGTGGCCCAGCCAGAGCCCGGACTTGAACCCGATTGAACATCTCTGGAGAGACCTGAACATAGCTGTGCAGCAACGCTCCCAGTCCAACCTGCCAGAGCTTGGGGCGATCTGCAGAGAAGAATGGGATGAAGTCTCCAAATACAGTTGTGCCAAGCTTGTAGCGTCATGCCCAAGAAAACTCTAGGCTGTAAACGCTGTCAAAGGTGCTTCAACAAAGTACTGAGTAAAGGGTCTGAATATTTATGTAAATGTCATATCTAAAAACCTGTTTTTGCTTTGTCATTATGGGGTATTGTGTGTAGATTGAGGGGATTTTTTTTTTTAAATCCATTTTAGAATAAGGCTGTAACCTAAAAGAAGGTGGAAAAAGTCAAGGGGTCTGAATACTTTCCAAATGCACTGTATGTACAGTACCAGTCAGAAGTTTGGACACCTACTCATTCCAGGGTTTTTCTTAATTTTTACTATGTTCTACATTGTAGAATAATAGTGAAGACATCAAAACTATGAAAAAACACATATGAAATCATGTAGTAACCAGAAAAGTGTTGAACAAATCAAAATATATTTCAAAGTAACCACCCTTTGCCTTTATGACAGCTTTGCACACTCTTGGCATTCTCTCAACCAGCTTCATGAGGTAGTCACCTGGAATGCATTTCAATTAACAGGTGTGCCTTGTTAAAAGTTCATTTGTGGAATTTCTTTCCTTCTTAATGCGTTTGAGCCAATCAGTTGTGTTGTGACAAGGTAGGGTTGGTATACAGAAGACAGCCCTTTTTGGTAAAATACCAAGTCCATATTATGTCAAGAACAGCTGAAATAAGCAAAGAGAAATGACAATCCATCAGTACTTTAAGACATGAAAGTCAGTCAATCTGGAAAATTTCAAGAACTTTGAAAGTTTCTTGAAGTGCAGTGGCAAAAACCATCAAGCGCTATGATGAAACTGGCTCTCATGAGGACCGCCACAGGAAAGGTAGACCCAGAGTTACATCTAATGCAGAGGATAAGTTCATTAGAGTTACCAGCCTCAGAAATCGGCAATTAACTGCAACTCAGATTGCACCTGACAGAGTTCAAGTAACAGACTCATCTCAACATCAACTGTTTAGAAGAGACTGCGTGAATCAGGCCTTCATTGTCGAATTGCTGCAAAGAAACAACTACTAATGGACACCAATCCGAGGAAGAGACTTGCTTGGGCCAAGAAACACAATCAATGGACAATAGACCGGTTGAAATCTGTCCTTTGGTCTGATGAGTCCAAATTTGAGATTTTTGGTTCCAACTGCCGTGTCTTTGTGAGATGCAGAGTAGGTGAGCGGATGATCTCTGCATGTCAATGTGTGGTTCCCACCGTGAAGCATGGAGGTGTGATGGTGCTTTGCTGGTGACACTGTCTGTGATTTAGAATTCAAGGCAAACTTAACCAGCATGGCTACCACAGCATTCTGCAGCTATAAGCCATCCCATCTTATTTGCACTTAGTGGGACTATCATTGGTTTTGCAACAGGACAATTACCCAATACGCCTTCAGGCTGTGTAAGGGCTATTTGACCAAGAAGGAGAGTGATGGAGTGCTGCATCAGATGACCTGGCCTCCACAATCACCCAACCTCAACCCAATTGAGATGGTTTGGGATGAGTTGGACCGCAGAGTGAAGGAAAAGCAGCCAAGTGCTCAGCATATGTGGGAAGTCCTTCAAAACTGTTGGAAAAGCATTCCTCATGAAGCTTGTTGAGAGAATGCCAAGAGTGTGCAAAGCTGTCATCAAGGCAAAGGGTGGCTACTTTGAAGAATCTAAAATATGTAACACTTTTTAGGTTACTACATGATTCCATATGTGTTATTTCATAGTTTTGATGTCTTCACTGTTATTCTACAATCTAGAAAATAGTTTTAAAAAATTAAGAAAAACTCTTGAATGATTAGGTGTGTCCAAACTTTTGACTGGTACTGTATGTTGAGCTGTAGCTCAGTCCCAGCTGTAGGCGAGGCTATGTGATTTATCCAACTCTCTCTGCTGCATTTGTTCTTTGTTGTGCCAAACATGTATGTTAGTAGATCCACACAAGGATAGTTAGAGGAGTTGCCAAGGCACATGCAGATTGAGACTATTTCATATTTTGAGAATGATTGATCAAAAAATCTGGGCGCTTAAGGCATGTTACATGGTTTTCTGAGTTGTAGTTTTTGAATGCAGTTTCTGACATGAGATATTTAGTATTATCATAACCATTTGTGTTGCAGTGTCATCACTTTTCATTTGGTAACCACCTGCTGATATTCTCATAATTTGACTTACTCGTTTAATTTGATCTAATTACATTTCCTAAATAAGGAACCATAGTAAGAGCCATTGCTACTATGATTTTATCAATATTATACCAGATTAGGCTAATGTAGCTGTTGGCAGTGACTCGATAAAATTGACATTTTCTGGATGACATCTGTACACGTTTGATGTTGTCGTTAATGAGCGTGTTCTCTCGTTTGTATTCCCCCCTTACAACTCGTGTTTTAGTGTTTGTTTACCAGTGAAAGAACAATTAACTCCTCTGGAATTTGTGGGACGCTAACGTCCCACTTGGCCAAAAGCCAGGAAAAAAAGTAGCGCGCCAAATTCAAATATATTACCATAAAAATCAATCTTTATTGAAATCAAACATGAAAAACACCAAATTATAGCTACAGATGTTGAGAATATAGCCAACATGTCTGATTTCAAAAAGGATTTACGGCGAAAGCACACCAAACGATTATGTTAGGTCAGTACATAGCCACAGAAAAACACAGCCATTTTCCCAGCCAAAGATGGGAGTCACAAAAAGCAGAAATAGAGACAACATTAATCACTAACCTTTGATGATCTTCATCAGATGACACTCATAGGACATCATGTTACACAATACATGTATGTTTTGTTCGATAATGTGCATATTTATATCCAAAAATCTCAGTTTACATTGGCGCCATGTTCAGAAATGCCTCCAAAATATCCAGAGAAATTGCAGAGAGCCACATCAAATAACAGAAATACTCATCATAAACTTTGATGAAAGATACATGTTTTACATAGAATTAAAGATACACTTGTTCTTAATGCAACCGCTGTGTCAGATTTCAAAAAAACTTTACGGAAAAAGCAAACCATGCAATAATCTGAGACGGCGCTCAGATATAAACAACATTTCTCCGCCATCTTGGAGTCAACAGAAATACGAAATTACATCATAAATATTCCCTTACCTTTGATGATCTTCATCAGAATGCACTCCCAGGAATCCTAGTTCCACAATAAATCGTTGTTTTGTTCGATAATGTCCGTTATTTATGTCCAAGTAGCTACTTCTGTTAGCACATATAGTACACATATCCAAACGCTCGCGCAGATCCAGGCGAAAACTTCAAAAAGTTATATTACAGGTCGAATAAACTTGTCAAACTAAGTAGAGAATCAATCTTTAAGATGTTGTTATCATAAATATTAAATAACGTTCCAACCGGAGAATTTCTTTGTGTCTATAGAAGTAATGGAACTTAAGTCGATATCATGTGGAATGCGCGTGACCAGGAACTGGCACTCTGCCAGACCACTGACTAAAACAGCTCCCATCCGGCCCCACATCACAGTAGAAGCTTCATTCAACATTCTACAGACTGTTGACATCTAGTGGAAGGCGTAGGAAGTGCAAACAGATCCATATCCCACTGGAATTTCAATAGGCGATGAGTTGAAAATCGACCAGCCTCAGAATTCTCACTTCCTGTTTGGATTTTTTCTCAGGTTTTTGCCTGCCATATGAGTTATGTTATACTCACAGACATCATTCGAACAGTTTTAGAAACTTCAGAGTGTTTTATATCCAATAGTAATAATAATATGCATGTATTAGCATCTGGGACAGAGTAGGAGGCAGTTCACTATGGGCATGCAATTCATCCAAAATGAAAATGCTGCCCCCTATCCTAGAGAAGTTAACCAAATGAACACCACCCAGGTTTTAAACTCCTAGCCCAACATAGTAGGAGACAAAATTTAGCAGCATCGCCACGGCGATACCCACTATACTAGATACCCACTGTACTAGTTTAGCATATTAGCATATCATATGAGCCTAACATGTTAACATATCATTCGAGCCTAGTATATTAGCATATTGGCCTAGTATGTTAGCATAGCATATATCCAATAACGGCCCTCCTTATTGAAAAGTAGGCTGAATTCACTTCTTACAAGTGGGGAGTGTGGTTTGTTCTCATATGGTTCATTTGATTTCAGGGCTGTTTGGGGTATCGTTTGGCAGGCTTCTTTTAAATCCTGTTTGTTGAGCTGTCTGTCTTTATCTGTCGACATTTGAGGAGGCGATTGCGTTCTCCCCCCTCCTCTTTAAATAACAGGGCTGTTTAGAGGTGCATGACAACTGAGGCATGGAAATTTGCAGGTTTCCCCACCGCGCAAGTCACAGTTCATTCATGCTCCTCCTATTAACTCATCGGCTAGAGAACAATACATATACAGTTGAAGTCGGAAGTTTAGCCAAATACATTTAAACTGTTTTTCACAATTCCTGAAATTTAATACTAGTAAAAATTCCCTGTCTTAGGTCGGTTAGGATCACTACTTTATTTTAAGGATGTGAAATGTCAGAATAATAGTAGAGGATTATTTATTTAAGCTTTTATTTCTTTCATCACATTCCCAGTGTGTTAACGTTTACATACACTCAATTAGTAGTTAGTAGCATTGCCTTTAAATTGTTTAACTTGAGTCAAACGTTTCAGGTAGCCTTCCACAAGCTTCCCAAAATACGTTGGGTGAATTTTGGCCCATTCCTCCTGACAGACCTGGTGTAACTGAGTCAGGTTTGTAGGCCTCCTTGCTCGCACATGCTTTTTCAGTTCTGCCCACACATTTTCTATAGGATTGAGGGCTTTGTGATGGCCACTCCTGTACCTTGACTTTGTTGTCCTTAAGCCATTTTACCACAACTTTGGAAGTACTCTTGGGGTCGTTGTCCATTTGGAAGACCCATTTTCGACCAAGCTTTAACTTCCTGACTGATGTCTTGAGATGTTGCTTCAATGTATCCACATAATTCCCTGCCTCATGATGCCATCTATTTTGTGAAGTACACCAGTCCCTCCTGCAGCAAAGCACCCCCACAACATGATGCTGCCACCCCCGTGCTTTACGGTTGGGATGGTGTTCTTTGGCTTGCAAGCCTCCCCCCTTTTTCCTCCAAACATAACGATGGTCATTATGGCCAAACAGTTCTAATTTTGTTTTATCAGACCAGAGGACATTTCTCCAAAAGGTACGATCTTTGTCCCCATGTGCAGTTGCCCCATCGTAGTCTGGCTTTTTTATGGCAGTTTTGGAGCAGAGGCTTCTTCCTTGCTGTGCGCCCTTTCAGGTTATGTCGATATAGGACTCATTTTACTGTGGATATAGATACTTTTGTACCCGTTTCCTCCGTCATCTTCACAAGGCCCTTTGCTGTTGTTCTGGGATTGATTTGCACTTTTCGCACCTAAGTACGATCATCTCTATGAGACAGAACGCGTCTCCTTCCTGAGCGGTATGACGGCTGCTTGGTCCCATGGTGTTTATTCCTGCGTACTATTGTTTGTACAGATGAACGTGGTAACTTCAGGCGTTTGGAAATTGCTCCCAATTTTTTTCCTGAGGTCTTGGCTGAATTCTTTAGATTTTCCCATGATGTCAAGCAAACAGTCACTGAATTTGAAGGTAAGCCTTGAAATACATCCACAGGTACACCTCCAATTTACTCAAATGATATCAATTAGCCTATTAGAAGCTTCTAAAGCCATGACATAATTTTCTGGAATTTTCCAAGCTGTTTAAAGGCACAGTCATCTTAGTGTATGTAAACTTCTGACCCACTGGAATTGTGATACAGTGAATTATAAGTGAAATAATCTGTCTGTAAACAATTGTTGGAAAAATTACTTGTGTCATGCACAAAGTAGATGTCCTAACCAACTTGCCAAAATTAGTTTGTTAATTAACAAGAAATTTGTGGAGTGGTTGAAAAACTAGTTTTAATCACTCCAACCTAAGTGTTTGTAAACCTCCGACTTCAACTGTATAATATATATATATATATATATATATTTTTTTTTTTTTTATTTAAGCTACGCATCAAGGAGGCAAGACATTAATCTTGGAGAAGTAGAAAATCAAAAATCTCTTTCCTGACTTTAATGAAGTAGCTAAAATCCGTTTATGAAGTCTTCCATTGCCCTGTGATAGGGTCTGCCGTCACCCACAAGGTCAGGCATCAGGAGCAACCTTTACCAGCTTGCTCATAAAGCACACATTCACACACACAGTCCTGTACAGCTAACCTTGTGGGGACACACAATTCAGTCCCATTCAAAATCCTATTTTCCCTAACCCTTAAAACTAACCTGTACTCTTACCCTAACCCTAAAACCTAACCTTAACCCTAACCTTGGTTCCTAACCTTAACCCTAAAATTAACCCTAGCTCCTAACCCTAAACTTAATTCTAACCCTAACACTAATTCTAACCATAACCCTAAAACCCTCTACAAATAGCATTTGACCTTGTGGGGCCCAACAAAATTTCCCCAGTTGGTAAATAAAAATCTCCCAGCTCTTCCTTGAAGTTGTTCTCAACTAGCCTACCTGGTTAAATAAAGGTGAAATAAATAAAAAATAATTAAAAGTTGTTATGGACTGAAGGGCTTATTTTGAATTATACCTTGGGATACATATCATGTTGGCATTGATCTCTTACAAGTATTGCCAAATGGTAGTACCACCTGAATTCATTCTATACTTGAGATCACATGTCTGCAAACCAAATTGTGCTCGCTTAGATATGATATTTTCATACCATTTCAGCACAGTTCCTGCAAATGTGGTGGATGTGTATCCAGGCTGAGTACAGCTTGGCTCGGTTCAGCTCAGTGGTGTGAAAAACTATACTGCATACAGCCTGGTAGTTGTAATGACTACTGTGTCTGTCTGTGCCTTCCAGTCCAGAGTCAGAACCTGGTGACAGACAATGTGGAGGTGGTGGAGGGTGACGTGGCCGTCATCAGCTGCAGGGTGAAGAACAACGACGACTCTGTCATCCAGCTCCTCAACCCCAACAGACAGACCATCTACTTCAGAGACGTCCGACGTGAGTACCACACACACACACACACAGGCTGCCATACACACTGACACAAACTTATACATACACACACACCTTAAAAATAGATTGGCCTACTAGTTCTACACGGAGGGACATACACATACTGTCACATCAACTCTACAATTATATTTTGGTCCACTTCAGAGACTTACAGATGTTATTAGTACTTTCCACTGGTTGGAAAAGACTAAATGCGCACACACACACACACACACACACACACACACACACACACACACACACACACACACACACACACACACACACACACAAACATAAAGTATAGCCCTAATGGTCGCACACATTTGCAGTAAGTCCTCAAGTCCTCCTTCTGTCTCAGAGATGAGGCGTGAGCACGCACACACATACACACACACACACACAGAGAAGCAGCCACATCAGAAGGGCTCCCATCTGTCTTTGATGGATACAACGTTCTGTCCCTCCCTCCCATCCTACCACCACAAACTCTTCCTCACTCACCCACACTCTTTCACACACATATACACAGCCACACAGCCAGGTCCTCCGGATCCCCCTGGCATATATAAATCGTGTCTCGTGTTTTTCTGTTTCGCTGGGGCACCAAATACCAAGCCCACAGCTGGCTGTCAAGGGCATCTCATCTTCCGACGGGGCGCCTTGATCTCTTGTGATCTTTTCCCGAGAACATTCGGGCATTTCACTGCAGCTGCACTTCTTAATTATAGCTTGGCTCTTCTACCAGCCTCCCTGAATATCATATTGGCCGCTCCAACTGAAATCCATATTGGGGAAAAAAAGAGGGAGATAGAGGAGAAAGCTTTGACATTGACATCCTAGTTGCGGAAAAGCTCAGCGGTAGCATGTTTCTCCATCGCATCTGAAATTAATGTGACCCCACTTCAAGGGAGCGGTTGGAGCCGGGTGTGGAAGAGGGTTCCTCCCCAGCGTGGCCCTCTGCACACAAAGTGAGCACACACACATATTTTCATACACACACACACACACACACATATACTGTAGGCACACTCAGCGAGTTAAGAGGCGCACACACACACTTTTGCATTGGCACTCAAAGTGAAGAGGCAGACACTTGAAACCTGTGTAGTGGGTGGACGCCAGTGTTTTTGAAGACCAGAGACCACTTGTGTAAGGAGTCCGCTGGGCCCCGGACGGTACCTGTCTGAAAGTAGCCTCTGCATTACCAAAGGACACCTTTACCTTACCTTTACCACCACCAGCTCCCAATCTCTTAATGAGGACATCACCTCCATATCCTCTGTGTTTTCAAAGCACTGACCTCGTCATTAACAGGTCCACAGCTGCCAAGCCAAAAAGGTCACCCTCTAATCTCTCCGCCGCTCTCCTTATCATTAAAAGGTGTCTCTCTCTGGCAACGTTTAAAAGTGAGATGGCCTAAACAGCATGGAGCCAGCTAAAGGGCAAGAAGAAGGTTGGGCGCCACAAATCCCTTTTCTGTGTGTGTGTGTGTGTGTGTGTGTGTGTGTGTATCGTGTGTGCATGTGTGTGGTGGGAGTCTGTGTGAAGAGCCAAATTACCCTCACCTACCTACCCTTTCCCTCTCTCACTCCTTAATAAAACTTTGATGGGCTCCTCTCAAAAAGTAGCCAGGCCCGCTAATCAGAATTGATTGCCGCCACTTAAGAAGAAGCCAGAAGCTCGTCTCAAAGAAGCTGGAGCCAGCCCTCCTCAATGAATCCAGGGAGAAACAACACAAATGAGATATGAAGAGAGAGGGAGAAAGATGGAAGAAAAGAATAACCCATTGCAGCCATAAAAGTTTTGTTTATCTCACCTTTATTTTTTCGCTCTGCTCTGAATTGCAGTTTATTTCCCCCCCCTTTTGTGTTTCAAGTCAGCTTCATTTCAATGCAGAGATTGCCAGGACTCAATGGATATGGCCGTGTGTGTTTGTGCAGTCTTCTGTGCCCCATCACCCATTTCCTCGATGGTGCCGAATGGACCTTTGGCTATTTGCGATAACAGGAAAATAAGCAATGTATATTCAACACCACTTTAGGCGACTGTCCACCCCTCAAATGGAGTTGAGTGGAGAAAAAATAATCCATTGTCCACATTGATCTGACTCAGGCAAATTAATAAGAAATCTTGAAAATAAAGTTTTATCTGTTTTATTATTTTAAACATAAGTAAGATCACTTTATTTGTGAGATGACTTGGGGCCTTCTGGTACGATGTTATTAACAAAATAGGTGAATTGAGGCATGTTTTTTGTAGTACTATAGCTTGCAATGTGAATCTGTGAATAAGATTTAAAGAAATACTTTATTTTCATAGAAAGGCTGTTTGTTTGGTTGTATAGAGGCTGTATGAAGGAGATGGACTTTGGTTTTCCCAATCTAATTCAAGACCATCATGGAAATGTCTGGTGGAAACGTCTGGTGTTCAACCTTCCCAAGTTCTCTCACGTCACCCCGCTCCTCCGCTCTCTCCACTGGCTTCCAGTTGAAGCTCGCATCCGCTACAAGACCATGGTGCTTGCCTACGGAGCTGTGAGGGGAACGGCACCTCAGTACCTTCAGGCTCTGATCAGGCCCTACACCCAAACAAGGGCACTGCGTTCATCCACCTCTGGCCTGCTCGCCTCCCTACCACTGAGGAAGTACAGTTCCCGCTCAGCCCAGTCAAAACTGTTCGCTGCTCTGGCACCCCAATGGTGGAACAAACTCCCTCACGACGCCAGGACAGCGGAGTCAATCACCACCTTCCGGAGACACCTGAAACCCCACCTCTTTAAGGAATAGGATAAAGCAATCCTTCTGACCCCCCCCCCCCCCCCCCCCCCCTTAAAAGATTTAGATGCACTATTGTAAAGTGGCTGTTCCACTGGATGTCATAAGGTGAATGCACCAATTTGTAAGTCGCTCTGGATAAGAGCGTCTGCTAAATGACTTAAATGTACAAATGTAAATGAAATGAAACGTATACATCCCGGAAATTAAATGGATGAAGTACAAATATTTATCAAATTCTCTGCCTTGTGTGGCCGTTAAAACAAATATATTAGCTCGTTTTGAAACCCCTATAGCTACTGTATTCAAGTATAAATCAGCAGGAATAGGGTACTGCTGTGTTTTGAGACGTGCATGGCGCTCCTCCCTTCGTTTTCTTCTTTGTGGCTGTTTTTGTCCCTGTTCCTAGCCACTGTGAATCTTATTCCCACGTTTTGTTTAAGTGTTTGTTGACTCAGAGGTCTCTCCATAGTCACTGCATTTTCTTGCCCAATTTTGTCTTTCCTTGTGTTTGTACCTTCCAAAAAAGACATAACCTGCATAGGAGGTTTGTGGCACCTTAATTGGGAGGACAGGCACGTGGCAATGGCTGAAGTGGAATCAGTGGAATGGTATCAAATACATCAAACAATGTGTTTGATGCCATTCCATTTGCTCCATTCCAGCCACTATTATGAGCCAAACTCCCCTCAGGAGCCTCCACTGATTACCTGAGAAACCCTCTGCCAAGCTAAAGGAATGAAAGAACAAAACAACATCAAAAGACATATTCAGTTTGTTTTCTTGAGTGGAATTGCTTTCTACTACTAGTGCCTTTGTTTTCCCGGAACTCACCCCATTGGACGTCACTGCTGCGTGGTCAATCCCGGGCTCCCCCACAGTGAGCTGGATGCTGTGAGAGGGCGCCGTTGTTGTGTCGTCATGGGGGACAACCTCCTGGGACATGGCGGGCCGGTGTTGAGTCCTCACATGGCCACGCTTGTGTCCAGGACCAGCACCACTGCGGTTTAGAAAGGCCATGTTCCTTGTTGGACACAGATCTGATGTTGTCAAGCCCTAATGCTGTTTTTCACCTCAAAAATGGATCAGTATCTAGTTTCTCACCACCTCCAATTATGTCTGTTTTTTTTCCCCAAAACCACATTTGTGTTGTTGATATACACTATATATACAAAAGTATGTGGACACCCCTTCAAATTAGTGTATTCGGCTATTTCAGCCACACTTGTTGCTAACAGGTGTATAAAATCGAGCATACAGCCATGCAATCTCCATAGACAAACACTGGCATTAGAATGGCCTAACTGAACAGCTCTGTGACTTTCAACGTGGAACCGTCATAGGATATCACCTTTCCATCAAGTCAGTTTGTCAAAGTTCTGCCCTGCTAAAGCTGCCCCGGTCAACTGTAAGTGATGTTATTGTGAAGTGAAACGTCTAGGAGCAACAACGGCTCAGCCGCGAGGTGGTAGGCCACACAAGCTCACAGAACGGGACTGGCGAGTGTTGAAATGCATAGCGCCCTAAAAAATCATCTGCCCTCGGTTGCAACACTCACTATCGAGTTCCAAACTGCCTCTGGATGCAATATCAGCACAATAACTGTTCGGCGGAAACTTCATGAAATGGGTTTCCATGGCCGAGCAGCCACACACAAGCCTAACATCACCATACACAATGCCAAGCGTCGGCTGGAGTGGTGTAAAGCTCGCCGCCATTTGATTCTGGAGCAGTGGAAATGCATACTCTGGAGTGATGTATCACCATCTGGCAGTCCGGCGGACAAATCTGGGTTTGGCGGATGCCAGAAGAACGCTACCTGCCGAATGCATAGTGCCAACTGTAAAGTTTGGTGGAGGAGGAATAATGGTCTGGGGCTGTTTTTCATGGTTCAGGATAGGCCCCTTAGTGCCAGTGAAGGGAAATCTTAACGCTACAGCATATAATGACATTTTAGACGATTCTGTGGTTCCAACTTTGTGGCAACAGTTTGGGGAAGGCACTTTCCTGTTTCAGCATGACAATGCCCCGTGTAAAAAGCGAGGTCCATACAGAAATGGTTTGTCGAGATCGGTGTGGAAGAACTTGACTGGCCTGCACAGAGCCCTGACCTCAACCCCATTGAACGCCTTTGGGGTGAATTGTTAATGCCGACTGCGAGCCAGGCCTAATCCCACAAAATCAGTGCCCAACCTCACTAATGCTCTTGTGGCTGAATGGAAGCAAGTCCTCGCAGCAATGTTGCAACATCTGGTGGAAAGCCTTCCCCAGAAGAGTGGAGGCTGTTATAGCAGCAAAAGGGGGAACTCCATATTAATGCCCATGATTTTGGAATGAGATGTTTGACGAGCAGGTGTCCACATACTTTTGGTCATGTAGTGGAGATATACACTTTATTTATTTATTTTTATTTTACCGTTATTTTACCAGGTAAGTTGACTGAGAACACGTTCTCATTTGCAGCAACGACCTGGGGAATTGTTACAGGGGAGAGGAGGGGGATGAATGAGCCAATTGTAAACTGGGGATTATTAGGTGACCATGATGGTTTGAGGGCCAGATTGGGAATTTAGCCAGGACACCGGGGTTAACACCCCTACTCTTACGATAAGTGCCATGGGATCTTTAATGACCTCAGAGAGTCAGGACACCCGTTTAACGTCCCATCCGAAAGACGGCACCCTACACAGGGCAGTGTCCCCAATCACTGCCCTGGGGCATTGGGATATTTTTTAGACCAGAGGAAAGAGTGCCTCCTATTGGCCCTCCAACACCACTTCCAGCAGCATCTGGTCTCCCATCCAGGGACTGACCAGGACCAACCCTGCTTAGCTTCAGAAGCAAGCCAGCAGTGGTATGCAGGGTGATATACTTACAGTATATTAACACAACAACAAGATATAGCATGTTAAAGGAGGCATTGTATGCAAGGTATGCATTGAACATACAGTATACCACAATGGACTGGAGGCCATTTTTCAAATACCCACAGTACACCAGACTTTAGTGCCATTATGAACATTATCGATGTTGACATAATGCTTTAATCATTACTATTGGTGTCCACCTAGCGCCGAGTCGCACAACAGATTACCAGCAGTTTAGCCCGTGATGCCTCGCTTTGGAGTGTTTTAATCCCAGCACATTCTTCAAATCAATACATTTAATTTAATCATTAGTGTCAGGCTGCCCCTCGCACTGACAGGCCTAACCCTGCTTTCAAGTCAGCCACTTTAATTAGTCACACATTATTTGTGTGTAACGTTAGCCTCTGTTGTGTTCATCCACTGCTAACAGAGGAGCCAAGCATAATGACTACTGGCACCAAAGTTAGCAGTTAGCGTTGAAAAGTAGCATAGGTAAGTAACTTAATAATTAAAGTACTTGAGTCAAGAAGTTGGGGCACCAGAATAGCTTTGCAAAATGGAGTTGAATGATGAGGAGTTATGTTTTGATTTGACTTAAATCTTGGGCCCACATGCTAAAAATAGAGCTCTCCTTTGAACATTTGTCACTTACTCATTTGTCACTTACTCTGAATTCACACACTTGTTAGCTATTCTGTTCGTTGTTCTCTTCTGATATTCCAAGACCACCACCCTGGCAGCAGGACGAATGACATTAGCGATGAGTTGGCACGGCAACATGTTTAACCCCCGCTCCTTTTGTGCCATGTGGCTTGTCCTTGTGGGAGTAAGAGGAGGCGAGTGGAATCGAGATGGGGTCTTCTGATGAGGGGGCACGTGGCTACTCCGAGGTGCTGGGAGGGGGGGGGGTCGGTCGGGAAGGTCGAGAGGATTAACTCAAGGAAAAAGGGTGGATGGCAGCGGAGATGGAGCCACGCTCTGTATTTCTTTGCTTCTCCACTCCCTCCACAGCAGCAGAACCAGAGAGAAGGCTGACAGCCTTTATTTCTTCCTCTTTTCCCCCCTCACTCGCTCTCTGGCTTTCTCTCTTTTTGCATAAAAGCGAAAGAGCAGCTGGAA
Source organism: Salvelinus fontinalis (assembly GCF_029448725.1). NCBI lineage: Eukaryota > Metazoa > Chordata > Actinopteri > Salmoniformes > Salmonidae > Salvelinus > Salvelinus fontinalis. Next base: position 32,378,293 of record NC_074677.1, read on the forward strand.
CCCAGAACAATCAGCTTCACCTCCCCATCACTATCACAATCCTGGCTTTCATGTGCCCGCCGCCGCAAACTGTAATAATCCCAGATGATTTCTTAATTTAGTTATTTGTTTCCGTCTATGTAGTTATGTATTAATGCTACCTCTTTTTTCTTGTTGCTTTTGCTCCTTTGAACTGGGCTGCTGCGGGTAAGAAAAAATGTGGTGTGGGGAGAAAAAGAAGACAGAGAGAGCAGTAAATGGCCGCTGTCAATCTGTCAGAGGTGGTGGGGGGGAGGCTTTCATCTGAACCAGACATTGGGATTCTCCATTGCGTTTGCCAGGCAAAACAACTCCCTAATGGATTGCTCATTATTCTGCGTGTGTGTGTCACCACATACTCCTGTTTTAATTAGAAACAAAAAAACAAAGTTTTAAGTGAGAAAAGAAAGGAAATTCACATGAACCCCACAATGCCTACTTCACCCATGCTCTACCAAGGTTTTCCAGCACACAGCTTTGACTTACAGTAGCTATATTGGGCTATTGTACTTCAAGAAATATGTAGGGAGGTTCCTTAGGATTCAAATATTCTCAAAGATCAGATGAATTTCAACAAAGAAAGGAAATTATGATAAATGGAGGGGACTGTTTTGGGGTGCATTAAACAAAGCTCACCTGGCATCAATATGAGTTTTTCCCAGCTGTATTCAGAACAGTTTAAAGTCACAAACTATGAATGTGCTCCAAAGTGTTAAAGCATACACATGACCTCAGAATGTTAACCATACCAGTATTCTTTAGTTCTGCGCATGTTACCAAGAATACTTAAGATTCACCTGAGGACATTCGTCGTGTTCTTTAAGTCTGCTAAACTCAAGAGAACATTTTAAGGTATGTGCAATACTCCCAGGTAGAGCACCCAGCTCACTTTTCCAAAGCAAATGAAAAATATACTCTGAACTCAGGGGTCAACAGACAGTAAGCAAACTGTTCTTTACTCTGACATCAAGCCTTCCACCTTTCCTGTTGGAAAAAGGTCAGGAAAACAACATACCACATGTGTTTTTTCCCCAATATGTGACTGATGGGCTCGATTCGGTCCTATGTAATAACATTTAAAATGGTGTTTTTTACATTGGAAAAAAGTAGCGACTCAGAGCTAGAAAATTATACAGTTTGGAAAGTGTTCAGACCCCTTGACTTTTTCCACATTTTGTTAAGTTACAGCCTTATTCTAAAATTGATTAAATAGCTTTTTCCCCTCATCAATCTACACACAATACCCCATAATGACAAAGCAAAATCTGTTTTTGAGAAATTTGTGCAAATTTGGAAAATATACAAAAATGTTATCACATTTATATAAGTATTCTTACTCAGTACATTGTTGAAGCACCTTTGACAGCGATTACAGCCTATAGTCGTCTGGGTATGACGCTGGCACACCTGTACTGGTCCTGTGTAGCTCAGTTGGTAGAGCATGGCGCTTGCAACACCAGGGTTGTGGGTTGGATTTCAAAGGGGGACCAGTATGAGAAAAAGTATGAAAATGTATGCACTCACCAATGTAAGTCGCTCTGATTTAGAGTGTCTGCTAAATCACTAAAATGTTTATATATTTGGGGAGTTTCTCCAATTTCGTCCAGCTTCTCCCATTCTCCCAAGTCAGGTTGGTTAGGGAGCGTTGCTACACAGCTATTTTCAGATCTCTCCAGATATGTTAGATCGGGTTCAAGTCCGGGCACTGGCTGGGCCACTCAAGGACATTGAGACTTGACCCGAAGCCACTCCTGCGTTGTCTTGTCTGTGTGCTTAGGGTCGTTGTCCTGTTGAAAGGTGAACCTTCGCCCCCAGTCTGAGGTCCTGAGTGCTCTGCATCAGGTTTTCATCAAGGATATGTCTGTACTTTGTTCCATTTATCTTTCCCTCGATCCTGACTAGTCTCCCAGTCCCTGCCACTGAAAACCATCCCCACAGCATGATGCTGCCACCACCATGCTTCACCGTAAGGATGGTGCCAGGTTTCCGTCAGACGTGACTCTTGGCATTCAGGCCAAAGAGTTCATTTTTGGTTTCATCAGACCAGAGAATCTTGTTTCTCATGGTCTGAGAGTTTTTTAGGTACCTTTTTGCAAACTCCAAGTGGGCTGTCATGTGCCTTTTACTGAAGAGTGGCTTCTGCCTGGCCACTCTACCATAAAGGCCTGATTGATGGAGTGCTGCAGAGATGGTTGTCCTTCTGGAACATTCTCCCATCTCCGTAGAGGAACTCTGGAGCTCTGTCGGAATGACCATCGGGTTCTTGGTCACCTCCCAAAAGTAGGACTCTGATGTGCAAGTGTGTATCCACTTTCCTTCAACTAGGTCACATAAGTTTTCACAGGTCAGCAAATTATGCCTGATGCTACTCATTTTGGAGTCAACAAACTCAGATACGTTTTGCACACACTTCATTAACTTGGGTCAGTCTTTTTTATAGCCATTATGCTTTGGATGGACCGCTTCACTTTCAGCGTGTGCTTGATCTTTTGCGAAGTCCATCTAATCTTGCGGTTCTGACGTCAGACAACTACAGTTACAATCTGTGCAACCAATGCATTTGATGCAACTTTCTTGTAGTATCCCTAATGCCTCTCTTTTACTTTTAATCTTTTAATATCTTTTACTTTTAATCATCCATTTTCAATAAAAAACACGTAATCGCCATGTAAGTAATATTATGTGCAGTTACTTATATCCAGACAAACAAAAGGTGTAATGGGTCCACATTCAAAAAGACATTGCATAAAGCTCACTTAATTTTTCGATTTTGTTATTATTTTCACTGCTTCAGGGATAATAGCGTACACAGACAATTCGGCTTTACAGCCATGATTCCCACGCTTGGTGTCTCATGTGGGAAATGAGAAAATCGGAAATGTTATCAATCAAATTAATAATTTGTATCTCTTGAAATGGGTATAGTATATAACCATTTAGTGTTAACCAGAGTCATATATAGAGAGAGTTGTGGCAGTGTTTTAGAATGGCCGCCATGTTAGCGCCTATATTGAACTGATTCTTGACATGTTGGTGATGTAACACTACGAGAGTGCCTCTGACAGTTTCCTATGAAATGACCCGCTGTAAACAAGTAAAACAGAGCAGCGAATTTAACGGACGTTTCTATTGATCAGCATTCTGGATAATGTGTATCCAAGTCTTTACTGTGTTGTAGTGTCAACAAATTGCATATCTGCTTTCAATGGACATCTTCATATGTTTTAAAAACTATCAGAAATAAACAGCACAATGCGGAAGGAGTAAATATCACTTAGCAACGGCTACAGAGGAAAAGGGGGTGCAACTCAGTATTAGAAAGGTGTTCTTATGTTTTGTACAGTCACTGCTCGGAAAGTATCCCTTGACTTTTTCTACATTTTGTTATGTTACAGCCGTATTCAAAAATGTATTAAATTATTTTTTGCCCCTCATCAATCTACACTCAATACCCCATAATGGCAAATCAAAAATGTTTTTATTTTAGCTAATTTATCAAATAAAAAAAACGATCACATTTACATAAGTGTTCAGACCTTTTACTCAGTACTTTGTTGAAGAACCTTTGGCAGCGATTACAGCCTCGAGTCTTGGGTATGGCGCTACAATCTTGGCACACCTGTATTTGGTGCTGCAGAGATGGTTGTCCTTCTGGTAGGTTCTCCTATCTCCACAGAGGAACTCTGGAGCTCTTTCACAGTGACTATCGGGTTCTTGGTCACCTCCCTGACCAAGGCCCTTCTCGCCCGATTGCTCAGTTTGGCCGGGCAGCCAGCTCTAGGATGAGTCTTGGTGGTTCCAAACTTCTTCCATTTAAGAATGTTGGAGGCCACTGTGTTCTTGGGGACCTTCAATTCTGCAGACATTTTTTGGTAACCTTCCCCAAATCTGTGTCTCGACACAATCCTGTCTCCGAGCTCTACGGACAATTCCTTCGACCTCATGGCTTGGTTTTTGCGCTGATATGCACTGTCAACTGTGGGACCTTATAAAGACAGATGTGTGCCTGTCCAAATCAATTGAATTTACCACAGGTGGACTCCAATCAAGTTGTAAAAACATCTCAAGGATGATCAATGGAAACAGGATGCACCTGAGCTGCATTTCGAGTCTCGTAGAAAAGGGTCTGAAAACTTCTGTAAGTAAGGTATTTCAGTTTTTTATTTTTAATACATTTGCAAACATTTATAAAAACCTGTTTTTGCTTTGTCATTATGGGATATACAGTAATGTGTAGATTAGAGAAGAAAACATTTATTTAATACATTTTAAAATAGGGCTGTAGCAAAATGTGGGAAAATTAAAGTGGTCTTTTCGAATGCACTGTATTTGGCTCTGGTGTCAATTAGGACCTCCTTACTCTATTAGAATGCTCTTTCGTGTCATTGTTATGTATTATTATCAGTTGACAGCCTGCGTTGAGTTCAGTTGAGTGAATATGAACACACTAAGAAATATATTTTGTCCAAGTGGGGTCCCCTGTATTTTCTGATGTCAATTTGGGGTTGTGTGCTGTAAAAGTTTGGGAACCCCTGAACTAAAGACTCCAATGAATGGAGACATGTTCCAGTCTAGTAGTAATAAACATGTGACTGATTTTTCTGAATCAGAGAGGTGCGGGGGGCTGCCTCTGAAGTATTCTCTCTCGCCAAGGCGAGGTGTGACTGTGAATGTAATAATAGCAAGTCAACTAGGCGGCGGCCGAATTGTCCATTTAATATAAAACGGATCACACATCATTTCTGACTGGATGACAGCTAATGTAGCCATGCTGTGCTAACAGCACAGGCTAATGTTTTTGTCACTCTCAATGCTCATTATCAGTCGCTCACCACTGGTCTGTTTAAGTATTAGTTGGCTGTCTAAGGCTAACTGGTGAGACTGACACATACTAGCCTACTACTGACATATCTACTATCTGTGTTTAACTTACTTGTAAGTCTCAGCTAGGTCGTTGAATGTTCTTCTTCAATAAGATGATTCTGGTCAGTAAAAAATGTATCAGATAGACCTACTAGGTCCACATATAGGCATAGCCAGCTGCTAGCTAGTAGCCTACGCCAAAACAATTCAGACCTGCTAACTATTTAAACTAAATCTGACAAATCTGAAATAAATCTGATAAATATAGCTAGAATTTTCTTGTATGGTAATGATTAATCGTTTTATGAGTTGTTGTTGGAGATTAGTTTATCTCAGAGTTAAGAAAGGAGAGTGTGAAAGTCTGACAGGAGATCCTCTAAGAGTTGAGAACCCCTTACACTCAAGCTCTACCTAGCTAATCAGAATATCTGTTTGCATTTATTGATTAACAGCTTGAATGCCACCATGTAGCTGAGCAACCAACCCACCATGTAGCTGAGCTTCAGCTAAAAAAATATGTTAACATTGTCAAATGGTTCTTAATGGACAGAAATGAGCATGTGACAGAAAGAAATTATAAATGTAATCAAAACTGTTGCACCTACAGACTTATTCAGTCCGAAAAGGTGTTAAGTCTAATGGTCACTTTATGGACGCTGTAGTCTCGTTCTTATCCGACGCCTAGATATTGAGCTAGGTCTGGGCAATAATTCTAACGACCCTGTTAAAAATACGGTATGTGGTTCTCGTAACGGCTGGACGGCTCATGACAGGAGGCGGGGAGTGTGTTGTGTACCTCCAAGTTGATTTGCAAAGTTTCATTGACATATTGGTGTCATATTGGCTTATATTTGACCAATAGGCTCGATTCGGTCTTATGTAGCAAAATTTGAAATTGTGTTTTTTACATTGGATAAAAGTAGAGACAGACCTAGAAAATGGTATATCACAATGGGAAAGTGATTCTGCTTTGAAAGTTGATAAACTTGTGACCTCACGTTTCAGAAAATGGCCTTTGAATGTGTTGGTACACTTACTGGAGAGCTTTTCTTTGCCTACACCCATTCAGCATCGTTCACACATCGTTCACAGCTTTAACCCCACCCATCACTTAAGGGTCGATCCAAGCGTTCTGTTCTAACAACAGCAATCAAGCACCCAAGCTACCTGGCTAACATTGGCTAGCTTGCTAGCTACTTCCAGACACAAATTAGAGAGTGCTCTGAAATCGGAGTAGATAGCCAGAGCAAATTTATCAGCTACGTCTATCAACAGTTGTCACAGTGACGTTCTGTTGAAATGGTTACTTGCATAGTGTAGTCTTTTGTTAAGACATGTAGCTAGCTAGCTAAACAATGAGCCATGAGCGTTCGTAAATTCATAAATTATTCTGCGCTCTGGCACACTCAGACGAGAGTGCTCTAAAGTCAGAGTAGATAGCCAGAGTGAATTTACCAGCTATGTCTGTCAACAGCTCGCAGTGTCATCTTAAACATTCTATTGAAATGGATACTTGCGTAGTGGAGTCTTTTGTTAAGACATGTAGCTAGCTAGCTTAACAATGAACCATAATCCCATAACTCATGACATGACTATCCTGCATGAATCTGCAGGTAGCTAATCAACCAGGTTCAATGTTAGATAGCTAACATTAGGTTATAACTAGCTAACATTAGGTTATAACTAGCAAAGCAAATGGCTCGGACATATGAATAGTATTACTACACAGATCATAAACGTAACGTTGGCTAGCTAGCTAACAGTACACTTTAACTTGAAATGAAAACAACTTTCTGACCAAATTAAAAAACGTGTAATATCTGAAAATGTAGCTAGCTAGACTCTCTTACCCGTATACATGGATGGACGCTTCTCCCTCTGTCACGGATGCCATGGTTGCCCTTAGTTTGAAGATGTAATCCGGTGACAGGTGTTTTCTCCATCTCCTCAGCTATCTTACTCTAATTCCACTTATTTCAAAACTCGGTCCCCCAGAAAGTGGAGAACAACATTTATGCAGTTCTACTACGTGATATATATATTTTTAAAGCCGTGTTAGACAGGATTACCTACACATACTCACCAGCTCAAATATAAAGAAGCGCTCTACATGGCAGACCAATCCAAACTCATCTCTCGGCATGTCCAGCCCACTCATTATCTCAGCCAATCATGGCTAGAGGGAAGGTTGCTGACTCTTTCTGTGGCTGAACCAACTAGGCTCGTAATTGAACAATTTTATTCACATTTACAAATTGCATACAATTTTGATATTAAGAGACATGAAAGTTCCCTTTTTCCAGAAGGAGTTTCTGCCCAAAACTTATTTTGATTAAAAAGAAAAGATTACGTTGAAATCGCTCTCCTGTGAAGTAGTGACGTGCGACATACGCCTAGTTTCCTGAAACGAGTGACAAAAAAAGAAACATCCCTTTTTCAGGACCCTGTCTTTCAAAGATAATGGTAAAAATCCAAATATCTTCACAGATCTTCATTGTAAAGGGTTTAAACACTGGTTCCCATGCTAGTTCAATGAACCATAAACAATTAATGAACATGCACCTGTGGAACGGTCATTAAGACACTAACAGCTTACAGACGGTAGGCAATTAAGGTCACAGTTATGAAAACTTAGGACACTAAAGAGGCCTTTCTACTGACTCTGAAAAACACCAAAAGAAAGATGCCCAGTGTCCCTGCTCATCTGTGTGAACGTGCCTTAGACATGCTCCAAGGAGGCATGAGGACTGCGGATGTGGCCAGGGCAATAAATTGCAATGTCCGTACTGTGAGAGGCCTAAGACAGCGCTACAAGGAGACAGGACGGACAGCTGATTGTCGTCTCAGTGGCAGACCACGTGTAACAACACCTGCACAGGATCGGTATATCTGAACATCACACCTGCGGGACAGGTACAGGATGGCAACAACAACTGCCCGAGTTACACCAGGAACGCACAATCTCTCCGTCAGTGCTCAGACTGTCCGCGATAGCTGAGAGAGGCTGGAGTGAGGGCTTGTAGGCCTGTTGTAAGGCAGGTCCTCAACAACATCGCCTATGTGCACAAACCCACCGTCGCTGGATCAGACAGGACTGGCAAAAAGTAATCTTCACTGACGAGTCGCGGTTTTGTCTCACCAGGGGTGATGGTCGGATTCGCGTTTATCGTCGATGGAATGAGCGTTACACCAAGGCCTGTACTCTGGAGCAGGTTCGATTTGGAGGTGGAGGGTCTGTCATGGTCTGGGGCGGTGTGTCACAGCATGTGACGTTCCCCAGTTTCTGTGTTGTAGCTTGTATTTGAGTGTGTGTGTTTCAGGAGATGGCTTCCTGAAATTTTCCCCAAGCAGCTGATTGGTCGGCCCCAATTGATGATTGGAGAGCTGACCCCGCCCCCTCGTCAAGACGCAACTGTCTCTAATTACCAATGCCTTCTGAAGCTATAAAAGCCAATGTTCTGTTGTTCAGAAGAGAGAGATCATAGGCAGGCTTAGATCATTGCAGGCTGAGGTGATTGCAGAAAATTTTATTGTGGTAGAGATTTTTGCTGAGAGAGATCATAGGCAGGCTTAGATCATTGCAGGCTGAGGAGATTGCAGAAAGATTGATTGTGATAGAGATTTTTGCTGAGAGAGATCATAGGCAGGCTTAGATCATTGCAGAGAGAGGGAATTCGGAGATAATTTGATTGTGATATAGGGAATTGAATTGCTGAGAACTGTGTTGGTTGTTTTTCAGGGAGCTGAGGGTTATATAGTGTTGGTTGTTTATCAGAAAGCGATTTGGTATGTACTGTGTTAGTTTGTTGCATTATCAGATAGAGCTTATTTGATGTCCTTTGTTTCTTAGTTTGTTTGAGTAATTGTTTGATATTCTGTTTCATTTGTTCCCAGGGGGGAAGGAACCTAGGGACTGCTTAGGCAAGAGGCCCGTGGGCATACATATACCCGTAGTATATTCACTGTCTAGGCACACTAGGTAAGACCTGGGCGGACCACCCCCTGTATTTTGGTTAGTGCACCAGGTGGTGCTAAGTTAGGTAAGTAGGGTCTAGCCCCTTTTCCCCATATTACTGTGTAAAGGAATAAAGTCCTTGTAAACGGTACCACATTCTGCCTTTTTGTCATCCTTACTCGCACCTACAGTCCATACCTCTTTCACTATACGGGGAGTTGAGTTGTAGCAGGGTGTTGCATTCCCTCTTCACAGAGGCGTGCGTAACACAGCATCATCGGACTGAGCTTGTTGTCATTGCAGGCAATCTCAACGCTGTGCGTTACAGGGAAGACATCCTCCTCCCTCATGCAGGCTCATGCTGACATGACCCTCCAGCATGACAATGCCACCAGCCATACTGCTCGTTCTGTGTGTGATTTCCTGTAAGACAGGAATGTCAGTTCTGCCGTGGCCAGCGAAGAGCCCAGATCTCAATTCCATTGAGCACGTCTGGGACCTGTTGGATCGGAGGGTGAGGGCTAGGGCCATTCCCCCCAGAAATGTCTGGGAACTTGCAGGTGCCTTGGTGGACGAGTGGGGTAAAATCTCACAGCAAGAACTGGCAAATCTGGTGCAGTCCATGAGAAGGAGATGCACTGCAGTACTTAATGCAGCTGGTGGCCACACCAGATACTGACTGTTACTTTTGATTTTGACCCCCCCTTTGTTCAGGGACACATTATTCCATTTCTGTTAGTCACATGTCTGTGGAACAGTTTATGTCTCAGTTATTGAATCTTGTTATGTTCATACAAATATTTACACATGTTAAGTTTGCTGAAAATAAACGCAGTTGACAGTGAGAGGACGTTTCTTTTTTTGCTGAGTATATATATTGGTAAGGAGATTTGAATTTTACATTGAGCTTCAATCGATCCCTACACATGTCTATAGACTTTAACTCATAATCTAACTCCTGGAACTAAACTCAAATATACACATGAATCCTCTCACAGAGTCGGTCAACAATCATTAGTCCAGTGTTTCTCCAGTCCTCGAGTACTTTTTTGTTGTAGCCCTGGACAAGCACACCTGACTCAACTTGTCAATTAATCATCAAGCGCTCAATGAGTTGAATCAGGTGAGTTTGTGAGGGACTACAACAAAAATGTGTACTGTTGGGGGGTACTCAATGACTGGAGTTGGGAAACACTGTTGTAGTCAATGCATGGACAATGACAATGGTACCCTCTTTTGACCCCCCTGCCCTTATCTCCCTTACTCTTTCTCTCCCCATCTCTCTTTCTTTGATCCCCAGCCCTGAAAGATGCTCGCTTCCAGCTGGTCAACTTCTCGGACAATGAGCTGCGGGTGTCTCTATCCAATGTGAGCCTGTCGGATGAGGGGAGATACGTGTGCCAGCTCTACACGGACCCCCCACAGGAGGCCTATGCAGACATCACTGTGCTGAGTATGACTACACACACACACACCACACACAATGTTTGTTGAGGGGCAAAATGTCTTAAACCGTCTACTTTGACACTCATTATGCGAGTATGATTGAAAACACACACACACTAGTGATACACGAGTTTACCCATAACCTGCATTTCCTGAGGTTATATCCACGGTACGGGTGGGTTTAGGGTCTAGAAATATTGTTTGGATGAAGGGCGGGCGGATTGAACAAAGAGAAAACAATGTATTAAAATTCCATAAATGTATCAGTCTTGTGCAGTTCATATCTATATGCTACATTTAGGTTTGCGGGTGGGTGCGGGTGAACAAACAGCTGACCCACACATCACTAACACACACACAGCTATCACTGGCACGTCATTGACCGATGGAGTGGTTGATACCATAGCTGTATCTAACTCACCTTTGCACCCAGAGACAAACTTACTACGAAATAATAAACATTCACCAAGGTGTAGAGCCACAGTGCAAAGCATGTATTGAATTATAATATTATCCTTGATAAAAATGTAACGGGAGTAAAAGTGACGTGAAGACTGAAAGTCTGTCTCACTTTTAGGGATTATGCCATTTCACTGAAATCTAAATATGTTTTAAATCTGGTCCTCAACGTCACTTTAAATGTCATAACCTCGGCACAGGGCTCTAAAGTGCGACTATTTTGGTCATATATATGTTCCTAAATATTTAGCTGTGCGACCTGTGCGCCTACAATTGTTTTCCATAGTAATGATTGTACCATTACTACAGTGAATACGGCTTGTTTGTAGACCAAACGGTTCAAATGATATGACCCATATAACCGGTGCAACTTTTTCTTCTTCCTGTGGTGAATTGGCAAGCCGCATTTTACATTCATAGAATATGTCGCGTGCCATTCTAAAACTAATCACGGGCCTTTTGTTTAAACCTTGTTCAGTCATGTACCTTATTAGCTAGCTAGCTAACAACCTAGTAACTTTACTTATTGGCTGTATTCTAACATTTGGAGGCACAGAAAGAAAGGAAAAGTGATCGCTTCTTCGGGAGATCAATAATCACAGCAATAAATGAATGAAAAGCTCTCAATTGCATACTCCTCGCATCCTATCTCCTCATCTTCTTTTCAAAACCCATTAGAAAAGAAGGCCAGAGGGAAGGGATCTCTGGCTCTCTCATCCAATGTGTTTTGAGAAGGAGACGAGAGGGGATGTGAGGAGTATGCAATTGAGAGCTTCCAAATGACTGATCTGTTGCATGTTATCACTAACGAACTTGATGTTCTTAAAGAGACAGTGTACCATTTTTGATGTAATGCATCTCAATATTGTGCTTTTACACAATGTGGGAACCTAATGATCCACAAATTACTTTGTAATTTCAATGACAGGTATTTGTAACAACATCTTAGCTTTTTATAATAAACCAATGTATTTACAGGGTTAAAAATGTGTTTCTAGGGCACAAAATGTGCTTCAGACGTAGCTAAAATACATATAGTCTACTTACTGTCTACTTACTTCAAAGTATTCACATCCCTTGACTGTTTCCACATTTTGTTGTGTTACAGCCTGAATTTAAAATTGATTAAATTTAGATGTTGTGTCACTGTCCTACACGCAATACCCCATAATGTCCAAGTGGAATTATGTTTTTAGAAATGAATTACAAATTAAAAGCTGAAATGTGTTGTCAATAAATATTCAACCCCTTTGTTATAGCAAGCCTAAATAAGTTCAGGAGTAAAAGTTGCATGGACTTCAACACTGTGGAAGATAATAGTGTTTAACATGACTACCTCACCTCTGTACCCTACACATACAATTATCTGTAAGGTCCCTCAGTCGAGCAGTGAATTGCAAACACAGATTCAACCACAGAGACCAGGGAGGTTTTCCAATGCCACACAAATAAGGGCACATACTGGTAGATGGGGGGGGGAAAAAAAAGCTGACATTGAATATCCCTTTGAGCATGATGAAGTTATTAATTACACTTTGGATAGTGTGTCAATACACCCAGTCACTACAAAGATCCAGGCATCCTTCCTAACTCATTTGATGGAGAGGAAGGAAACCGCTCAGGGATTTCACCATGAGGCCAATGGTGACTTTAAAACAATTACAGAGTTTTATGGCTGTGATAGGAGAACTGAGGATGGATCAACAACATTATAGTTACTCCACAGTACTAACCTAAATGACAGAGTGAAAAGAAGGACGTCTGTACATAATACAAATATTCAAAAACATGCATCCTGTTTGCGATAATGTACTAAAGTGAAATTACCAAAAAAATGATGTCCTGAATACAAAGCGTTATGTTTGGGCCAAACACATCACTGAGTACCACTCTCCATATTTTCAAAAATAGTGGTGGCTGCATCATTTTATGGGTATGCTTGTAATTGATAAGGACTGGGGAGTTTTTCAGGATAAAAATTAAACGTAATGGAGCTAAGCACAGGCAAAATCCAAGAGGAAAACCTTGTTCAGTCTGCTTTCCAGCAGACACTGGGAGATCAGTTCACCTTTCAGTATGACAATAACCTAAAACAGAATGCCAGATATACACTGGTTGCTTAAGTTGCTTACCAAAACGACAGAATATTCCTGAGTGGCCTAGTTACAGTTTTGACTTAAATCTATTAGAAGATCTATGGCAACACTTGAAAATGGCTGTCTAGTAATGATCTACAACCAACTTGTCAGAGATAAAATAATTTTGAAAAGAATAATGTGCAAATATTGTACAATCCAGGTTTGTAAAGCTCTTAGAGACTTATCCAGATAGACTCACAGCTTTAATCGCTGCCAAAGGTGATTCTAACGTGTATTGACTCAGGGGGTTGTATACGTATGTAATCAAGATATATTTGCTTTATTTTTCTGAAATTCTTTACAAATGTTATAATGTTTCTTCCACTTTGACATAAGAGTATTTTGTGTAAATCGTTAACAAAAAAATTCAGATAAATACATTTTAATCCCACCTTGTAACACAACAAAACGTGTCATGAATCTTGCCCTGGAGGGAGCTCCGCAGAGTGGTCACTAGCTGGCACAGTCAAAAAGTCATAAAATCTGATTTTAAACCTAACCCTAAAGTTAACGCTAACCTTAATCACACTGCTAACCCTAATGCCTAACCTTTAGTTAAGACCAAAAAGCAAATGTTTGTTTTCAACTAATTCTATAATATAGTACATTTTTACTTTTCAGCTGGCCCATCTTGCAGAAATTGCTCAGTTCTGCCTCCAGTGCAAGATTCATCACCACAAACGTCACCCTGCATGTCTCAATTGATAAAAAAATTATTTTCTGGTGCTCCTAAATTTTGTTGTGCTCTTAACATGTATAAATTGGGAGCACCAGTGCTACCAATGAAACAGTTTAACTTCTCTGCGCTACGGATCCCTTTTACGGGATCATTTTCCTAAACAACCGCTGAATTGCAGGGCGCAAAATATGACAAAAAATATTTATAATCATGCAATCACAAGTGAAATATACCAAAACACAGCTTAGCTTGTTGTTAATCCACCTATCATGTCAGATTTTGAAAATATGCTTTGCAGCGAAAGCAATCTAAGCTTTTGTGAGTGTATCAATCAATGCTAGAACAGCTAGCCCCAAAATAGCATGGTCACGAAAGTCAGAAAGCAATAAAATTAATCGCTTACCTTTGATAATCTTTGGATGTTTGCACTCACGAGACTCCCAGTTACACAATAAATGTTATTTTTGTTAGATAAATATTACTTTTATAACAAAAAAACGCCATTTGGGTTGCGCGTTATGTTCAGAAAACTACAGCCTCGTTCCGGTCCTGAAAGGCAGAAGAAAATTCCCAAACGTATCAGATTCAAAAAATATTTATAAAAATATTTATAATCATGCAATCACAAGTGAAATATACCAAAACACAGCTTAGCTTGTTGTTAATCCACCTATACTCAGATTTTGAAAGTATGCTTTGCAGCGAAAGCAATCTAAGCTTTTGTGAGTGTATCAATCAATGCTAGAACAGTTAGCCTTATATTAGCTTGGTTAGCTTGGTCACGAAAGTCAGAAAAGCAATAAAATGAATCGCTTACCTTTGATAGTCTTCAGATGTTTGCACTCACGAGACTCCCAGTTACACAACAAATGTTATTTTTGTTCGATAAATATTAGTTTTATAACAAAAATACGCCATTTGGGTTGCGCGTTATGTTCAGAAAACCAAAGCCTCGTTCCGTTCGGCGAAAATTCCAAAAAGTATCCGTAACGTCGTAGAAACATTTCAAATGTTTTTTATAATCAATCCTCAGGTTGTTTTTAACAAACATAATCAATAATATTTCAACCGGACCGTAACCTATTCAATAAGAGAGAAAAAGAAAATGGAGAGCTACCCTCTCGCGCTCAGGAACTAATCAGAGGACACCTGAATAGTTTTGAAAAATCTCGCTAATTTTTCAAAATAAAAGCCTGAAACTATGTCTAAAACCTGGTCACAGCCTGAGGAAGCCATTGGAAAAGGAATCTGGTTGATACCCCTTTAAATGGAAGAAAGATGGGCCAGGAAACACAGATAAAAAAAATACACATTTTTAAAAAAGCACTTCCGGGTTAGATTTTCTCAGGTTTTCGCCTGCAGAATCAGTTTTGTTATACTCACAGACAATATTTTGACAGGTTTGGAAACTTTGGAGTGTTTTCTATCCTAATCTGTAAATTATATGCATATTCTACGATCTGGACCTGAGAAATAGTCTGTTTACCTTGGGAACGTTATTTTAAAAAAAATAAAAAATAAAAAAATAAAAAAAATTATAATAATAATCTTACCCCTAGCGTCAAGAGGTTAATTTAGAACCCTGACCTTGCACTTCGTTTTTTAAGCATACATACAGGACCTGACATCAAAACAATCCAAGTCGAAGAACATTGTCCTTAGCGCATAGCCGTATTTGACGTCAATGCCGAAACACAAGATTCACGCCAATCAAAACCCAGTGCCCAGCCAGTTTTCCATTGTGCATCCTAGCAGGATTTAGGGGAAATTACATTGTCTGTGTATTAGACGTTACGACATACAGAGCGTGCTTGAAGCAAGAGTAAGTACTTAGACATAATGATGCCGTTTTGGCAATGAAGTTTGACAGCGGGATGTGGGGAGTGTTTGTGATTTGGAAATTTTCACACGGAGGAGAAGGGGAGACTGGCACAGGCATGAATCTGCGTGTCTGGGCCAAGGCAGGAGTAGATCAGCGCAAATGGCATCAAGCTGTTTTTAGTGGCAGTAGGTAGCAAGCGAGAGCTGGAATTATGTAATTCAAAATCGATGAGTGGTCTCAGCTCGCACATTTATGGGAAGAGTCTAGTTGAGAGAAGGTTGGAAAAGCATCCTAAAACATCTGAAGTGTACTGCATATAGTCATTGTATGGGCTTTATTATAAAGTGGATGATAAAACATTTTTTAAGTTTAAGGCCTTTCGCCAAAGCTGATAGTGTCCGATTCTGACTTGAGATACGCGCACTTAAATATAACTTAGTCCTTTTTCACGCACATTCTTCTCTGCGCACATTCTGATGTTGTTTTTGTTTACAAGAAAATGACTGTACTGTAGTCAATTTAATTTATTTCAAAGTATTTCCATAAACCTCTCACAGATACAGTACAATTGGTTGTTAGGGTGATTTATGCCCCACATTCCCTAAACACGGTGTCTATTTGTCCCCCCTGCCAGTCCCTCCAGGCAACCCAATCATTGAGTCCCGGGAGGGGCAGGTGATTGAGGGCAACGAGACAGAGATGACCTGCACCGCTATGGGCAGCAAGCCCGCCGCCACAATCAGATGGATGAAGGGAGACAAAGAGCTCCAAGGTAGGTTAGCACCCATCAACACCGTCACGTCAACCCATTCACGTCCAAAACACTTTAGCTCTCTATTATAACTCAGTTGGACTCTGACTAAAAGACTGAATATTCTTTAAAACAAGGTTTTTCAGATGAAGCGGGATAAAAAGGCAGAGGGTTCAGGTAATTGTAGGGAATTACTCTGTATGAATTGTAGAGTTGTCTATTAATGTTCATGCATAATTTTCCATTCCCTACAAGTTTTCCATTCCCTACGAGTCTACCCAATGATTTAGTCATACATTCATGACCATAGCTTTATTCAATAATAAAACACCTCACATCATCTTCATAGATGTTTTCTTTAACCCATCTCTTGGTGCCTCTACACTCTCTTTCTAACTTTCTTCTTCCTTCCTTCACTCGTCTCTTTATAATTAGCCCCACGTCAACGACACCTCAGCCTAATTAGGTCACTCCCATGGCTCTGAATGACTTCCATTAGAGTGATGGGCTGGCTCAGTGGTCACCTAGCCTTTTGGCAGAGTGACAGCTTTCAAGCCTCTCTTCAAAGGGAGCTGGACGATTAGGGGGCCCATAGATTGGGCCAATGGAATGACCCCGGGCTGTTCCTGCTCTTACTCAGCAGAGCCCAAAGCCCGTCACGCACGTCATAACCACAACCTCATACCAACCACGAATGGTGCAAAGCCCTAATGTGGAGTCAAGGCCTTGGTTTCATCTACTCAATTAACACTTTTACCCAGAAGAGGGTAGGCTGACTCTGGTCCTGGATAACTGTGCGCAGTGTGTGCAGGCTTAAGTTTCAGACCAGCGCTAACACACCTGTTTCACATAATCAACTAATTGTGGTCGTTAATTAATATAGACCAGGTTTAGGTGAATTTGGTGTTTTAGTACCGTGCAGGAACAAAAGCCTTCACACACTGCGGCACTACACTGCCCCTTCCCTGCATTAGCGTAACTACTACAGTGTTGTTGAATAGCACTGGCTAGGCCTAGATGTGTGGATGATACCCTCCCTTACTCTCTGTGTTGACAAGAAAAGTTACTTGACAACAAACAGAGGGTGAAGGAGAGTTCACAGATCTGAGCTTAACTGCTAGCCGTGTAAAACGTTTTGTCCATTGCCTATTTGTATTGTAATGTGGTCTATTCATTTGGTAATTGAGGGATTTCTATTGCCAACCACCTCTGAAAGTAGTATTGCGTCATGTTGAACGATGTGGAGTGGAGTCCATGTTTTCCCCGTTAATTGCCACATCAACGTGACAAATATGGCACGCCGCATTGTTCAGTGGGAGTTTGACTGACTGACTGAATGGACAGAATGTGGAGGTTGAGAAGCAGGAAACGTGAGGACAAAAGAGACAGGTGCTCTTTGTCAAGCCATATTTCCTGTTTTCTTTGCATCCTCTCTCCCTGCCTTATCTGAGGGGAGGGACCTTGGACCTCTAATACGGTTCAGAAGGAGGCAAGGAGATACTATGTGACGAATCATGGAATGACGAATTGTGAGAGGTTACAAAAGGGAAAGAGTGCGTCACCGCAGTCCACGCCACTCGCCGGCTGCTCCAAATTGCTTTCGGCGTCGGCCGGCTTCTCGCCTTGCAGATCTATTTCTAATTAAACCTAATTACCTTAATGGATAATCGGGCATGTTTTAAATATCATTTAAAGGTTACACACCCGTCCTGCTCACTCGCGAATGTAAACCAAGATTTTGGCACCTGAAAGCAAAGCCCCAGTTATCCTACTGTCATTATATCCCTTCTCTTGCCCTCTCTGTGTCTCTCTCTCTCCCCCCTCTCTCTTTCTCCCCCCACCCTTCCCCCACTCTGCCGCTTTATTGTCCTCTCTTATCCTGCTAGTTTTGTGTTGTGGTTAATATTTCCCCCTCTTTTATATCCTGTCTTTCACAGATATCTCCAGCACTTAAGCGTACGAGTGAAATGAAAGTCAAGGAACAATGGGAGTTCCAGCAGCACAGGTTATTCTGTCTGTTCAAGACGAGATGAGAGGGAGAGAGACTGGGGGGGGCAGTGACGGACGGGGCCGAGTACTGCCATTAGCCTTAAGTCTTCTAAAGAAAATTACCGGGGTGATTTCAATTACCCTGCCACACTCTGCCAGAATGACTGGCAAATTTATAAAATAATATTTGAACTTGCTAAGGGCAAGTAGTCAAGGAATGTCTAAGGCACTTTGATGTATCTGAGTCCACTCTCCCCAAACGCAGCCCCCCCCCCCCCCCACGCAGGCCCCCATGCTCTTAAATGGTGCTGAAATTACAATTAACGATTATTTTCAAATGTAAAATAGAGGGGACTGTTAATGGCTCTGCATCTGAAGAAATAGCTAAGTGCAGTCATTAACAGTGCATCAACTCTCCCTGCTTTGATTTTGAACCCCGAGCTTCACTATTCGACTACAAAAGCAATTAGCTTTTCATTTACATGAATATGTTCGCTAGCACTCCAAAAAATAATGTTGGAGTAATATCGAGCGCCACATCTGAGACTGCGGCTATCAAACGGAGATGCTATCACCGTGGGAAGATGATATCTTCATAAGTAAATAAGATTCAGTACGCATCATCCAATTCAAAGGTATTTGCATATCTCTCTTCCATTGAGCAAGTGCCCAACACGTTTGTTATTGCACAATGTTGACAGTGCAGTGATATTCAACATGTTGGTAATTATCTACTGTGCTGTAATAATAAAATAAAATGTATGGATAATCAAATTAAATCCTTTCCCCCTGGTAGTAAATTGTTCACTTTATCATTGGTCAGACGTTCACCTTAGCTTATTTCTCAGGTCTAACTCAGCTGGTTCTTTAAAACGCTGTCAGTTAGTTAAAAAGCATGACACCTCGCTGATCCATCTCCACGTTGCTATTTGTTTTGTTTCATTTTATTAGCGACAAATTAGTTTCTACAGCGCTTGGCTTGTCAAATGGGGTAACACACCTGTTTCGCAAAGACTCGTTTTCCCATCAGCCTCGGAGACAGCTGTCTCTGCGGTGATGGAGAAGGATGTGAAGTGGCAACTCAATATCCATCAGATACCTGTAGCTGAGGAAGAACAGCACACAAAGGCAGTTCGCCATTTTATCCTCATAATACAAAGCTACAGTGCTTTCAGAAAGTATTTACACCCCTTGCCTTTTTCCACATTTTGATGTTACAAAGTGGGATTAACATTTATTTGTCATTTTTTTGTCAACGATCTACACAAAATAATCTGTAATGTCAAAGTGGAAGACAAATGTGAACATTTGTAAAAAAGAAAACATTATTATACAGTATCTTGATTAGATAAGTATTCAACCCCCGTGACAATATCTGTTATAATTACCATTGACAGTGACTACAGCTGTGAGTCTTTCTGGGTATGTCTCTAAGAGCTTTCCACACCTGGATTGTGCAACATTTGCCCATTATTCTTTAAAAGATTCTTCAAGCTCTGTCAAATTGGTTGTTGATCATTGCTAGACAACCATTTTCAGGTCTTGCACTAGATTTTCAAGCAGATTTAAGTCAAAACTGTAACTTGACCACTCAGGAACATTCACTATCTTCTTGGTAACAACTCCAGTGTACATTTGGCCATGTGTTTTAGGTTGTTGTCCTGATGAAAGGTGAATTCATCTCACAGTGTCTGGTGAAACCCAGACTGAACCAGGTTTTCCTCTAGGATTTTGCCTGTGCGTAGCTCCATTCCGTTTCTTTTTTATCCTGAAAAACTCCCTAGTCCTTGACAAGCATGGCTGTAACATGATGCAGCCACTACTATGTTTGAAAATATGGAGCGTGGTACTCAGTATTACTTTGTTGCAAACAGGATGCATATTTTGGAATATTTGTATTCTGTGCAGCAGTGGTCACCAACCTTTTTTTAATCAAGATCATTTTCTGAGTTTTTCTTAAGCAGGACTTAAAGGTAAGCCTATGCAAAATTTTCCAATTAAAAACAGTTCTATAGCAATGAGGTTTGTGCAGTAGGCTATAGGACCAATACATTTCATTGCATATTTCTATGCCTGAATTGCCCTGCCAATGTTGTTCTTCTCAGACCATTTTGAAATTATATATTTTTTTAAATGTGGTATATGATCACACTGGTGATATATAATTTGTTCTATTACTTGACTCATAGCTGAGTGAGCATAATAGTTTTTTTTACTGGACTGATGGCCTGCATCTGATGGTCAGTCTGAGGGAGGGAGCAGCTGTGAGGCTGCCTCTAACCCCACTCAGCGTCCCTCCTCTCTCCCTCCCTCCAATGAGAAACGGGGACACAGTCTTCCAGCTGATGGCGAAACTCAAGTCGCACTGCATTATTTCTGCCTCATGCACCAAATGATGTTGCTACTCCTATGACCAGAGATAGTGAAATACTCCCAGAAATTAAAAAGACACAAGACTCTAATAATAAGAATGCAAGCTTATCGAAAGACTTTGCTGTACTCCTTCAATGCAGCTGCAGTGCTGGTTGTAGTGTAAGTAGGGAGGACACACATTTTATGGCTTAGTGTTGACAGTGCTGAATATCAACTTAAACATGAGCTTACTCATAAAAACAGCAACTCTACTGTATTCATCAAATCTCTCTAGTCATGGTTTTAAATGTTTTAATCTCACAGTATCAACTTTGCTCAGATTCTTTTTACAATCTATGGCTCAAGGAAACTGTGCAGACACGGTCATCTGAGCTATCTGATTGGCCAGTGGTAAGCCTAAAGGTGCACTTGATTTGCTCTATGGGCCTGCCGGGTAGGTTGAGTTCTACCTTCAGACACATGAAATTGTTAAAAAATGGGAACACTTTGCCTTCCCGGCGCTAGGGTTGGTGAATCAAATGCACCTACCGCCAACAGTGAGGGAAAAAATTAAATAATAATAGGAATGCAAGGCTATTTGCAGAAATGTTTGTTGATCGACTAGGAATGCCTTGGAGATCAACCAGTTGATCGCGATTGACGACTGCTGTACAGGCTTCCTTATTTTCACTGTCAATTAGGTTAGTATTGTGGAGTAACTACCATGTTGTTGATCCATCCTTAATTTTCTCCTATCACAGCCATTAGACTCTGTAACTGTTTTAAAGTCCCAATTAGCCTCTTGGAGAAATCCCTGTGGTTTCCTTCCTCTCCGGCGACTGAGTTAGGAAGGACGCCTTTATTTTTGTAGTGACTGGGTGTATTGACACACTATCTAAAGTGTAATTAATAACTTCACCATGCTCAAAAGGATATTCAATATCTGCTTTTTTTTTAAAATTTTGCCCATCTACCAATAGGTGCCCTTCTTTGCGTGGCATTGGAAAACCTCTCTGGTCTTTGGTTGAATCTGTGTTTGAAATTCAATGCTCGACTGAGGGACCTTACAGATAATTGTATGTGTAGGGTACAGAGATGAGGTAGTCATTCAAAAAGAATGTTATACACTATTATTGCACACACAGTGAGTCCATGCAACTTAATATGTGACTTGTTAAGCAAAGTTTTACTCCTGATCTCATGTAGGCTTGTCATAACAAAGGGGTTGAATACTTATTGACTCGAGACATTTAATTCTTATTTTTTTTAATCAAAAAACATAATTCCACTACATTATGGAGTATTGTGTGTTGGCCAGTGACAAAAATTCTGAATTATGTTTTTTGTAACATGTGTGAATACTTTTTGAAGGCACTGTATATGAAAATAAATCCTCTGTCAGGTGCATTATCCCTCCCCCCCCCTCCCTCTCCCTTTCTCCTCCCTTCTACCTCTCTCCTCCCCTCCCCTTGTTCCTTCTCTCTCCCTCTCCCGCTCATTCTCCCTGAACAACCTCCCCGTCTCAATCCAATGAAATTCTATTTGTTTTATTTACCTGACATTCTTGATACCAAATATTATTACAAAATGGGACAATGGGGAAAGAAAGTTGGCCTATTCAGCGTGTGAAGAGTGTGTTGTCTGTATTGTGTAGTAACACCCCAGTTACTCATCAGAACGAGGCTTACTTCACACCTTGCTGTGTACTGTTGGCAGGGGTTACTTTGGATCAAAATCCCTTCATAAAACACAAATAAACTGTCCCATCAACAACTACCCCAGCAGCCATTGAGTGACTCACGAGTACAACAGCCCTTGACAGCGAGCAATTTCCAGCTGATTCACCTACCATTGACCATTTTCTAGGACGTTCCGTTCTCTCTCCCCTACTTGTACTGTATAAGGTCACTCACAGAGCCACTCCATTCAGAGACGCACAATGGCCGCCTCTCTCCCTTATGCTGAGTTACTACTACTCTTCCCCCGTAGCCTTGAGCGCAACAGTAGCCCTTTGTTACAATTTCGTTACAAAATAAACGTATTCCACTCCCAATTCAATGTGGGAACACATAGTTACACAACAGCAGCTTTTCATAGGAGCTTATTGGTTTTCAGTTATTTATATTTCAGGTGTACTCAATTCCACGAAAAGTACCAAATACCATTTTATGTACAGGCCAGTTACATGAATGACTTGCGGTCTAAAGATGCTGCTTTACAATAGGTTCCTACGGTCTTGTGTTGAAACATGGCTGGTTTTCTTCCCTAAAACATGATAGACACACACAATGTCTTTGAGCTGGTGCCGGATATTGTTCAGTAAACAATAAAAATTAATTCTACACACTGCAATCTGTGCTTACATGTGGTTTATTGGTGACAATTGAGACAACGTTTCAACCACTCAGGTCTTCATCGGGTGCCATACAATAGTTCCCTGAAGTCTTTAGTAAAGACCCACTTCCCAAAATAACAAAACAAAATATTTTTTTTAAGTCTGTAAATATCAGTGGGCTTTTAACGCCCTTGAGTTGATATCCGCGGCCTCGCAAAAGTCTAATTAGCATAATAAAACAATCCCCATCAAAATCCGTCAGTTTAAATGTTAGATTTTTTTGCATGGGCTGTGTCTCAGTTCACTGCATCCGCCAATGTCGCCCTTCTGCATCTGCGGTGAAAGGTGGCAGAGCTAGAGCAGAGTTTGTCAGACCATGAGACATCCCGAAAACGTATGTAGCGTCCAAACTGTTTGGCCCACAAACTATTATGACCCCTCTATGGAAAGATGAGACTCATGAACACGACCCCCACAAGCGTTACGTGTCTCATCTGAAGTCAGAACAGCTGATCTGCCAACTTCTGTCTGTAGTGTCCGAACAGTTTGGACTACACACTAATATGACCCCTCTATGGAAGGTTAGTCTCTCACAAACACATACATTTAGGATGCCCACAAGCCTTACAAGACTAGTCTGAAGGTAGCTGGGTAGTACAGTGCATTCGGAAAGTATTCAGACCCCTTTGACTTTTTCCACATTTTGTTTGCGTTATAGCCTTATTGTAAAATGTATTGTTTTTTTCCCCCTCAACAATCTAGACACAATACCCCATAATGATAAAAGCAAAAACTTTTTTTTTTTAATGTTGCTATACTGGTGCAGTGGTCTATCGCAGCGCTAGCTGTGCCACCAGAGACTCTGGGTTCGCGCCCAGGCTCTGTCGCAGCCGGCCGCGACCGGGAGGTCCGTGGGGCGACGCACAATTGGCCTAGCGTCGTCCAGGTTAGGGAGGGTTTGGCCGGTAGGGATATCCTTGTCTCATCGCGCACCAGCGACTCCTGTGGCGAGCCGGGCGCAGTGCGCTCTAACCAAGGTCGCCAGGTGCACGGTGTTTCCTCCGACACATTGGTGCGGCTGGCTTCCGGGTTGGAGGCGCGCTGTGTTAAGAAGCAGTACGGTTTGGTTGGGTTGTGTTTCGGAGGACGCATGGCTTTCGACCTTCGTCTCTCCCGAGCCCGTACGGGAGTTGTAGCGATGACACAAAATAGTAATTACTAGCAATTGGATACCACAAAATTGGGGGGAAAAGGGGGTAAAATAAAAAAATAAAAAACTATTTTAAAAAACTGAAATATATCACATTTACATAAGTATTCAGACCCTTTACTCAGTGTTGAAGCACCTTTGGCAGCGGTTACAGCCTCGAGTCTTCTTAGGTATGACGCTAAAAGCTTGGCACACCTGTATTTGCGGAGTTTCTCCCATTCTTCTCTTCAGATCCTCTCAAACTCTGTCAGGTTGGATGGGGAGCGTCGTTGCATAGCTATTTCCAGGTCTCTCCAGAGATGTTCGATCGGGTTCAAGTCAGTGCTCTGGCTGGGCCACTCAAGGACATTCAGAGACTTGTCCCGAAGCCACTCCTGCATTGTCTTGGCTGTGTGCTTAGGGTCATTGTCCTTTTGGAAGAGGAACCTTCGACCCAGTCTGAGGTCCTGAGCGCTCTGGAGCAGGTTTTCATCAAGGATTTCACTGTGCTTTGCTCCGTTCATCTTTGCCTCGATCCTGACCAGTTTCCCAGTACCAGTCAAAAGTTTGGACACACCTACTCATTTCAGGGTTTTTCTAGATTGTAGAATAATAGTAAAGAGATCAAAACTATGAAATAACACATATGGAATCATGTAGTAACCAAAAAAGTGTTAAACAGATCAAAATATATTTTGTATTTGAGATTCTTCAAAGTAGCCACCCTTTGCATTAATGACAGCTTTGCACATTCTTGGCAATCTCTCAACCAGCTTCACGAGGTAGTCACCTGGAATGCATTTAAATTAACAGGTGTGTCTTGTTAAAAGTTAATTTGTGGAATTTCTTTCCTTAATGAGTTTAAGCCAATCAGTTGTGTTGTGACAAGGTAGGGGCGGTATACAAAAGATAGCCCTATTTGGTGAAATACCTTGTCCATATTATGGCAAGAACAGCTCAAATAAGCAAAGAGAAACAACAGTCCATTATTACTTTAAGACATGAAGATCAGTCAATCCTGAAAGTTTCTTCAAGTGCAGTCGCAAAAAAAACACAAAAGTGTGCAGTCGAAAAATACAAAAAAGACTCTCATGAGGACCACCACAGGAAAGGAAGACCCAGAGTTACCTCTGCTGCAGAAGATAAGTCCATTAGAATTACCAGCCTTTGAATTTGCAGACCAACTAAATGCTTCAGAGGATTCAAGTAACAGACACATCTCAACATCAACTGTTCAGAGGAGACTGTGAATCAGGCCTTCATGGTCGAATTGCTGCAAAGAAACCACTACTAAAGGACACCAATAATAATAAGAGACTTACTTGGGCCAAGAAACACGAGCAATGGACATTAGACCGGTGGAAATCTGTCATTTGGGCTGATGAGTCCAAATTGGAGATTTTTGGTTTCAACCGCCGTGTCTTTGTAAGACGCAGAGTAGGTGAATGTTAGCTATATTTCGTAAAAATAAACAAGTCCTATTAACCCCCAGAGTTGATATATGTGGCTTCGAGGAAATCGAATTGGCATAATACAAAAATCACCATCAAAATCCGTCAGTTTAAGCTAGAGATATCAACCTGGATTCGAACCCGGGTCTGCAGTGACACCTCTAGCACTGCGATGCCTCAGACCGCTGCGCCACTCGAGAGGCGAAATGATCATGTTTTATTATTTCCCCCCGACCATACCCTCAACAAAAAATCGTCCCGCGGCTGAATCTGGTTGATGATTCCTGGCTTAGTAGAAACCCCCCCAGAACCTTGAGCGTTTTAAACGTGGCTGTTTTTGTCATCCCTCCCAGGCATATCCAAGGTGGAGGAGACATATGACCACATGTTTACGGTGACCAGCCAGCTGAGGTTCATCGTCACTAAGGAGGACGACGGCGTGTCCGTGGTGTGCATCGTGGACCACCCAGCCGTCAAAGACTTCCAAGCCCTGACGTACCTGGTGGTACATTGTGAGTATGGGCAAACACTTGAGAGAAATAATACTTCCAAGTGTCTTTGTCCACTAATAATGTCTTTCCTGAGGGACTCAAACCTAGAAAATAAGATTAAATGCCATCTTGTCTATTTTCACAGTAATGTGCCTCGCAAACTATATACGAAATACTTATGGAGGGAAGGGGCTGTACATGTGAGATACATGTATTCTACTGAGTGAGGGATATCGTTTAGATTTTGTTCTTCAAATGTTGACTTAACCTCACTAGGGTATGTGAGACGGTAGCGTCTCACCTCGCCAACAGCCAGTGAAACTGCAGGGCGCCAAATTCAAAACAACAGAAATCCCATAATTAAAATTCCTCAAACATACATGTATTTTACACCATTTTAAAGATACACTTGTTGTAAATCCAGCCACAGTGTCCGATTTCAAATAGGCTTTACGACGAAAGCAAACCAAACGATTATGTTAGGTGAGTGCCAATTCACAGAAAAACACAGCCATTTTTCCAGCCAAAGAGAGGAGTCACAAAAAGCAGAAATATAGATAAAATGAATCACTAACCTTTGATTATCTTCATCAGATGACACTCATAGGACTTCATGTTACACAATACATGTATGTTTTGTTCGATGAAGTTCATATTCATATCGAAAAATCTGAGTTTAAATTGGGGCTTTATGTTCAGTAGCTCCAAAACATCCGGTGATTTTGCAGAGAACCACATCAATTTACAGAAATAGTCATCATAAATGTTGATGAAAATACAAGTGTTACACATTGAATTTTAGATCCACTTCTCCTTAACCTGTCTAGGATGAGGGTGCCGCTAGCGGCACTCCCCCCCCACCCCCACTGAAAAGGCAGAGCCGCGAAATTCAAAAGAAAATATTTTTTTTAAATATTTAACTTTCACACATTAAAGTCCAATACAGCTAATGAAAGACACAGATCTTGTGAATCCAGCCAACATGTCCGATTTTTAAAATGTTTTACAGGGAAGACACAATATGTAAAGATGTAAATCTATTAGCTAAAAACACATTAGCATAATCCACCATCTTTTATTTGTCCACCAACAACAGTAGCTATCACTAATTCGGCTAAACTAAGATATTTATAGCCCCTAACCAAGAAAAAAACTCATTAGATGACAGTCTGATAACATATTTATGGTATGGGATAGGTTTTGTTAGAAAAATGTGCATATTTCAGGTAGATGGCATAGGTTACAATTGCACCCACCGTCACAAATGGACTAGAATAACTACATAGAGCAACGTGTTTACCTACTTACTAATCATCAAACATTTCGTAAAAATACACAGCATACACTAATCGAAAGACACAAATCCTGTGAATACAGACAATATTTCAGATTTTCTAAGTGTCTTACAGCGAAAACACAATAAATCGTTATATTAGCATAGCACATGTGCAAACATTACCCCAGCATTAATTCTAGCCAAAGTGAGCGATAACGTAAACATCGCCAAAATATATTATTTTTTCACTAACCTTCTCAGAATTCTTCAGATGACACCCCTGTAACATCACATTACAACATGCATATACAGTTTGTTCGAAAATGTGCATATTTAGCCACCAAAATCATGGTTACACAATGACAAAAGTAGCCCAGCTGGTGAGAAAATGTTGGTGCGCCATATTAGACAGTGATCTACTCTTATACATAAATACTCATAAACGTGACTAAAAAATATAGGGTGGACAGCGATTGATAGACAATTTAATTCTTAATACAATCGCGGATTTACATTTTTTTAATTATCCTTACTTTTCAATACAGTTTGCGCCAAGCGAAGCTACGTCAAAAAACATGGCGTCCTAAGCCACTAACATTTTTCGACAGAAACACGATTTATCATAATAAAAATGTCCTACTTTGAGCTGTTCTTCCATCAGTATCTTGGGCAAAGGATCCTTTCTTGGGTCTAATCGTCTTTTGGTGGAAAGCTGTCCTCTTGCCATGTGGAAATGCCAACTGCGTTCGGGATGAACTGGAAGCGTGCCCAGCGATTCACAGCGTTTCAGAAATAAATGTCCCAAAATCGCACTAAACGGATATAAATTGCTATAAAACGCTTTAAATTAACTACCTTATGATGTTTTTAACTCCTATAACGAGTCTTAACATGACCGGAGAAAGATTACTCCCAACACTAATGCTTGGAACAGGTGCGGGTCGGTGTCCTCCACGCGCATGACGCACCAAGAAAAGAGTTGCTAGCTACAGGGTTTTTTAATTTATAGTGCCTGTGAACGCGCAATCGACCCCATTCAAATCGTCATCACGTAAAGGCATCCAGGGGAAGACGTAAGCAGTGTCCGTATACTCATAGCAATAACAGTGGCCTTTTAACTGACTCCAGATCAGGGGCCAACATTTCTGAAATCTGACTCCATGTCAGGGAAATTGCTGTAGAATGGGTTCTGTTCCACTTAGAGACAAAATTTCAACTCCTATAGAAACTATAGACTGTTTTCTATCCAATAATAATAATAATATGCATATTGTACGATCAAGAATTTTGTGGGAAGCCGTTTCAAAAATTATACGATTAGCATAAATAGTGACAACAGCGCCCCCAGCCTCAACAGGTTAATGCAACTGCTGTGTCAGATTTTTTTTAAATTTTAAGGAAAAGCAAACCATGCAATAATCTGAGTACGGCGCTAAGATGACAAATCAACCCAAAGAGATATCCGCCATGTTGGAGTCAACATAAGTCAGAAATAGCATTATAAATATTCACTTACCTTTGATGATCTTCATCAGAATGCACTCCCAGGAATCCCAGTTCCACCATAAATGTTTGTTTTGTTCGATAATGTCCATCATTTATGTCCAAATTCCTCCTTGTTGTTCGCGCGTTCAGTACACAATCTAAACTCACGACGCGCGTGCAAGTCCAGTGGAAAGTACGGACGAAAAGTCCAAAAAGTCCTGTTACAGGCTGTAGAAACATGTCAAACGATGTATAGAATATATCTTTGGGATGTTTTTAACATAAATCTTCAATAATGTTCCAACAATTCCTTTGTCTTCAGAAATGCAATGGAACACAGCTAACTCTCACGTGAACGCGCATGGTCAGCGCATGGCACTCTGGGAGAAACCTTACTCAATATCCTCTTATTCGCCCCCACTTCACAGTAGAAGCATCAAACAAGGTTCTATAGACTGTTTACAATTAGTGGGAGCCTTAGGAAGTGCAACATGACCCCATTTCCACTGTATCTTGGATAAGCAAAGAGTTGAAAACCTACAAACCTCAAATTTCCCACTTCCTGGTTGAAATTCTTCTCAGGTTTTTGCCTGCTATATGAGTTCTGTTATACTCACAGACATCATTCAAACAGTTTTAGAAACTTCTGGGTGTTTTCTATCCAAATATACTATTAATATGCATATCCTAGGATCTGGGCCTGAGTAGCAGGCAGTTTACTCTGGGCATGCTTTTCCTCCGGATGTGAAAATACTGCCCCCTACCCCAAAGAAGTTAACTTTAAGTCTATCCATAATTTTTTTACACACAAGTTTGCCCCTTTTTCCTTGAACAAAGATCCCAGAGGCCTTTGTCCATACTCAGACAACAGACCACGGCCTTCAGCCTGCATTTGAGCTGTCTCTGCATCAGGAGCTAAAATACACAATTTTTATATTTGCCCTATGTTTAATATGCAGTAGTGGTATTATGATACAATGGGTAAGGCCCTGAAGTGCTTGACTTGGCCTTTTGGCTGAAGACCTAGGCTTCAGATCCCATTATCTATGCAATAGGGTAAGGATATTTTCTTCAAAACGTTGCCTTTCCTTTCAAACCTTGACATATGGCTCATTGATAGTGTGT
Source organism: Salvelinus fontinalis (assembly GCF_029448725.1). Lineage (NCBI taxonomy): Eukaryota > Metazoa > Chordata > Actinopteri > Salmoniformes > Salmonidae > Salvelinus > Salvelinus fontinalis. The sequence continues at coordinate 32,408,117 of NC_074677.1, forward strand.
TGCTGTACCATGGTTAACCTAAGCCGTGCTTGTAGTCACTCTTGGAGCTTTGTCCGTTCTGTAAAAAGCTTCCGTCCAGGAATTAAAAAAGGATGCTCCATCTGACCTTTCCAAATCTGCCTAGACATGACATTTAGTCACTCTCCCATGACAGTAGCAGATAGGGCTCGAGGTTGTTTGGGCTTCCCCTCCAATTGATTGAGCAGAACCTGGTTAGGCTGCCCCTCCAATTGGTTGAGCAGAGCCTGGTTAGGCTGCCCCTCCAATTGGTTGAGCAGAGCCTGGTTAGGCTGCCTATCCAATTGCTTTTTTCACATTGCGCTGAATACATATGGAAGAGGCAGAGCGGATACGATTAGACAATTTCACATGGACCCCCAATATGGCAGCAATTGTCCCTTCGCTAAGCCCACCTCCTTGGTTGCAACCTATTATATATATATATATATATTTATTTTATAGGAGGAGGGGGGAGGAGGATTCAGGAGGGAGGAGAAGGTGGCAAAGAGATTCCTAGGGTTAGAGGCAGATGCTTGGAATTTAGAGTGGTAGAAAGTGGCTTTAGCAGCAGAGACAGAAGAGGAAAATGTAGAGAGGAGGGAGTGAAAGGATGCCAGGTCCGCAGGGAGGCGAGTTTTCCTCCATTTCCGCTCGGCTGCCCGGAGCCCTGTTCTGTGAGCTCGCAATGAGTCGTCGAGCCACGGAGTAGGAGGGGAGGACCGAGCCGGCCTGGAGGATAGGGGACATAGAGAGTCAAAGGATGCAGAAAGGGAGGAGAGGAGGGTTGAGGAGGCAGAATCAGGAGATAGGTTGGAGAAGGTTTGAGCAGAGGGAAGAGATGATAGGATGGAAGAGGAGAGAGTAGCGGGGGAGAGAGAGCGAAGGTTGGGACGGCGCGATACCATCCGAGTAGGGGCAGAGTGGGAAGTGTTGGATAAGAGCGAGAGGGAAAAGGATACAAGGTAGTGGTCGGAGACTTGGAGGGGAGTTGCAATGAGATTAGTGGAAGAACAGCATCTAGTAAAGATGAGGTCAAGCGTATTGCCTGCCTTGTGAGTAGGGGGGAAGGTGAGAGGGTGAGATCAAAAGAGGAGTGGAGTGGAAAGAAGGAGGCAGAGAGGAATGAGTCAAAGGTAGACGTGGGGAGGTTAAAGTCACCCAGAACTGTGAGAGGTGAGCCATCCTCAGGAAAGGAACTTATCAAGGCGTCAAGCTCATTGATGAACTCTCCAAGGGAACCTGGAGGGCGATAAATGATAAGGATGTTAAGCTTGAAAGGGCTGGTAACTGACAGCATGGAATTCAAAGGAGGCAATAGACAGATGTGTCAGGGGAGAAAGAGAGAATGTCCACTTGGGAGAGATGAGGATCCCAGTGCCACCACCCCGCTGACCAGAAGCTCTCGGGGTGTGCGAGAACACGTGGGCAGACGAGGAGAGAGCAGTAGGAGTAGCAGTGTTATCTGTGGTAATCCATGTTTCCGTCAGTGCCAAGAAGTCGAGGGACTGGAGGGAAGCAGAGGCTGAGATGATCTCTTCCTTGTTGGCCGCAGATCGGCAGTTCCAGAGGCTGCCGGAGACCTGGAACTCCACGTGGGTCGTGCGCGCTGGGACCTCCAGGTTAGAGTGGCAGCGGCCACGCGGTGTGAAGCGTTTGTATGGTCTGTGCAGAGAGGAGAGAACAGGGATAGACAGACACATAGTTGACAGGCTACAGAAGAGGCTACGCTAATGCAAAGGAGATTGGAATGACAAGTGGACTACACGTCTCGAATGTTCAGAAAGTTAAGCTTACATTGCAAAAATCTTATTGACTAAAATGATTAAAATGATACAGTACTGCTGGCTGGTGAAGTAGGCTAGCTAGCAGTGGCTGCGTTGTTGACTTTGTTTGAAAGTGTAGCTGGCTAGGTAACCTCGATAACTGGCTAGGTAACCTCGATAACCTCGATAATTACTCTAAACTACACAATTATCTTAGATACAAAGACAGCAAAGACAACTATGTAGCTAGCTAACACTACACTAATCAAATCGTTCCGTTGTAATGTATTATTAGTTTCTACAGTGCTGCTAGTCGGTAGAAGTTGACTAGCTAGCTAGCAGTTGTTGACTTAGTAGGAGAGCGGTGGCGCGGCGCGGCGGACGAAAATAGCTGGCTAGCTAACCTCGATAATTACTCTAAACTACACAATTATCTTAGATACAAAGACAGCAAAGACAACTATGTAGCTGGCTAACACTACACTAATCAAATCGTTCCGTTGTAATGTATTAGTTTCTACAGTGCTGCTAGTCGGTAGAAGTTGACTAGCTAGCTAGCAGTTGTTGACTTAGTAGGAGAGCGGTGACGCGGCGCGGCGGACGAAAATAGCTGGCTAGCTAACCTCGATAATTACTCTAAACTACACAATTATCTTAGATACAAAGACAGCAAAGACAACTATGTAGCTGGCTAACACTACACTAATCAAATCGTTCCGTTGTAATGTATTAGTTTCTACAGTGCTGCTAGTCGGTAGAAGTTGACTAGCTAGCTAGCAGTTGTTGACTAGGTAGGAGAACGGTGGCGCGGCGGACGAAAATAGCTGGCTAGCTAACCTCGATAATTACTCTAAACTACACAATTATCTTAGATACAAAGACAGCAAAGACAACTATGTAGCTAGCTAACACTACACTAATCAAGTCGTTCCGTTGTAATGTAATAGTTTCTACAGTGCTGCTATTCGGTAGAAGTTGGCTAGCTGGCTAGCTAGCAGTGTTGACTACGTTAGAAGGATAAAAATAGCTGGCTAGCTAACCTCGATAATTACTCTAAACTACACAATTATCTTTGATACAAAGACGGCTATGTAGCTAGCTAAGAAAAAATTGCTCAGATCAAACAAATCAAACCGTTGTACTGTAATGAAATGTAATGAAATGTAATATTACCTGTGGAGCGAAGCGAAGTGCGACTACTCGCTCCAACCCGTAAGTCGATATTTCTTCAGCATTGAAGGTCCCAAAGAACATAATGGCCTCCATTCTTAAATGGAGGAAGTTTGCACAGCTATTTTCAGGTCTCTCTAGAGATGTTCAATCAAGTTCAAGTCTGGGCTCCGGCTGAGCCACTCAAGGACATTCAGAGACGTGTCCCGATAAACTCTGGAGTGACCATCAGGTTCTTAGTCAACTCCCTGACCAAGGTCCCCAAGAACACAATGTCCTCCATCATTCTTAAATGGAAGAAGTTTGGAACCACCAAGACTCTTCCAAGAGCTAGCCGCACGGCCAAACTGGGCAATTAGGGGAGAAGGGCCTTTGTCAGGGAGGTGACCAAGACACCAATGGTCTCTCTGACAGAGCTCCAGAGTTCCTCTGTGGAGATGGGAGAACCTTCCAGAATGACCATCATCTCTGCAGCACTCTACCAGATGGAAGCCACTCCTCAGTAAAAGTCAAATGACAGCCCGCTTGGAGTTTGCCAAAAGGTACCTAAAGGACTCTCAGACCATGAGAAACAGATGATCTTTTCAGATGTAACCAAGATTGAACTCTTTGGCCTGAATGCCAAGCTTCACGCCAAATGCGCTGTATCTCTCAGATATAGGACAGAAACTTTGTTTACATTTTTTTGTGGGGGAACTACATGTATTTGTTTATCCAAATTCATGGTTTCACCAAATAATTTTTGAATATTTTTTTATATGTTACGCGGTCCTAAAATTATAAATCAAATAGCTAAATGATCCTTGGTATGACCTTCTTAAAACAATTCCATACGTTAGCTTATGGGGCTTAGCCAAGGGTAAATTGGATTTTACATTTTAGAAAATACTAAAAAATAATGTGATAATGAACTATCAATCTTGAAATTCTTCTCCAAGGTGAGCCAGCCAACAGACCAAATTATAACCGTTCTCATTCCACGGTCTGCCTCACATGCTCTCATCAGACACATCGCTTCTCCATGCCTCGCCATGCTGCCGGGGCAGGCAAAAGCAATCGATGTTAAAATCATTGAGTGCACAGGCTGTCCTAATAGACTTCATTCTGCCATAGGAAAAAAAAGAAAAAACATGTCCAGGGATATTAAATAAGCTCAGTAATAATATAGATGGCTGGCTGGGCAAGGCAAAGACATTTTCCCTACTGCGCTATTGCTTCTTCCCCCCGTGGGCAGGTGGAGGGCCGAGGCTTAAGAGCTGCTGGGGGACACCAATAATAAAGCTAAGCAAATAATTCTGTTAGCATAATGATAATGGCCATCTCCCTCGTACGATACAGCTGCTCTTAATTTCCCCAAGTGGCAATATCAGGAAGTCACAGGAATGTTTAGTGTTTGTGTCTAAGACAGTACGACTCTGAGACAGACGATGGTACTGTAGCATTCAAAACCCTAAACCTCTACTTTCATGATATCAAGATGACAATGACAGGAGATTCTACACTGCAGTGGGAGGAAAATAAGGGATGTACTGTAGTGTCTTTTGTCATTACGACCCTCTGCACTCCATGTAACGGTTTCATTTGAATCCACCAACCACAAGTTCTGGGCAAAGTGGTTACAATAACCTTTGGGATAGTGCAGTTGAGAAACTAACACAGCCCAACCCCGAAACAAAGTTCTCACTCGTAAAAGCGGTACATGCCCGTCCAACAAACGTGGCGCCACGCCCAGCCCTGTCCATCACTCAGACAGAGCAACACAGCTTCTGCCAGGTCTGTAATTTGGACGGATGGACGGCCTACAGATTGCTGTGTGTTGACCGGAAAGGTCGTACAGCAGAGCGGCTGGGGTGAGCTACGCTGTTGACATATTTAGTGATCTTCAAAGTTTAGGTTGAGAATGAAAGGAGACAGGGCATTTACCATTAGGAGCTCCTAGACTTTGCAGTGGTCTGCCAGAGGAGCTCAGGCTAGCTGATTCAGTGCCTTTTTTTATATCCCTGCTAAAGACACACACTACCGTTCAAAAGTTTGGGGTCACTTAGAAATGTTCTTGTTTTTGAAAGAAAAGCACATTTTTTGCCCATTAAAATAACATCAAATTGATCAGAAATACAGTGTAGACATTCTTAGTATTGTAAATTACTATTGTAGCTGGAAACGGTAGATTTCTTTATGGAATATCTACAGTTGAAGTCGGAAGTTTACATACACTTAGGTTGGAGTCATTAAAACCCGTTTTTCAACCACTCCACAAATTTCTTGTTAACAAACTATAGTTTTGGGAAGTCGGTTAGGACATGTACTTTGTGCATGACACAAGTCATTTTTCCAACACTTGTTTACAGACAGATTATTTCACTTATAACTCACTGTATCACAATTCCAGTGGGTCAGAAGTTTACATACACTAAGTTGACTGTGTCTTTAAACAGCTTGGAAAATTCCAGAAAATTATGTCATGGCTTTAGAATCTTCTGATAGGCTAATTGACATAATTTGAGTCAATTAGAGGTGTACCTGTGGATGTATTTCAAGGCCTACCTTCAAACTCAGTGCCTCTTTGCTTGACATCGTGGGAAAATCAAAAGAAATCAGTCAAGACCTCAGAAAAAGATTTGTAGACCTCCACAAGTCTGGTTCATCCTTGGGAGCAATTTCCAAACGCCTGAAGGTACCACGTTCATCTGTACAAACAATAGTACGCAAGTATAAACACCATGGGACCAAGCAGCCGTCATACCGCTCAGGAAGGAGACCCGTTCTGTCTCCTAGAGATGAGCCTAGAGATGAGCATCTTCTTTGGTGCGAAAAGTGCAAATCAATTCCAGAAAAACAGCATAGGACCTTGTGAAGATGCTGGAGGAAACAGGTACAAAAGTATCTATATCCACAGTAAAACGAGTCCTATATCAACATAACCTGAAAAGCCGCTCAGCACAGAAGAAGCCACTGCTCCAAAACCGCCATAAAAAAGCCAGACTACGGTTTGCAACTGCACATGGGGACAAAGATCATACTTTTTGGAGAAATGTCCTCTGGTCTGATGAAACAAAAATAGAACTGTTTGGCCATAATGACCATCGTTATGTTTGGAAGAAAAAGGGGGAGGCTTGCAAGTCGAAGAACACCATCCCAACCCGTGAAGCACGGGGTGGCAGTGTCATGTTGTGTGGGTGCTTTGCTGCAGGAGGGACTGGTGCACTTCACAAAAAAAGATGGCATCATGAGGGTGGAAATGTATGCCGTTATATTAAAGCGACATCTCAAGACATCAGTCAGGAAGTTAAAGCTTGGTCGCAAATGGGTCTTCCAAATGAACAATGACTCCAAGTATACTTCCAAAGTTGTGGCAAAATGGCTTAAGGACAACAAAGTAAAGGTATTGGAGGGCCATCACAAAGCCCTGACCTCAAGCCTATAGAAATAAAGTGGTAATCCTAACTGACCTAAACAGGGAATTTTTACTAGGATTAAATGTCAAGAATTGTGAAAAATGTAGTTTAAATGTATTTGGCCACGGTGTATGTAAACTTCCGACTTCAACTGTACATAGGAGTACAGAGGCCCATTATCAGCAGCCATCACTCCTGTGTTCCAATTGTACATTGTGTTAGCTAATCCATTATTTTGAAATGCTAATTGATCATTAGAAAACCCTTTTGCAGTTATGTTAGCGCAGCTAAAAATGGTTGTGCTGATTAAAGAAACAATAAAACTGACCGTTTTTAGACTAGTTGAGTATCTGGAGCATCAGCATTTGTGGGTTCGATTTCAGGCTCAAAATGGCCAGAAACAAATACTTTCTTCTGAAACTTGTCAGTCTATTCTTGTTCTGAGAAATGAAGACTATTCCATGCGAGAAATTTCCAAGAAACTTAAGATCTCGTACAACGCTGTGTAATACTTCCTTCACAGAACAGCACAAACTGTCTCTCACCAGAATTGAAAGGAGTGGGAGGCCCCGGTGCACTACTGAGAAAGAGGACAAGTACTTTAGAGTGTCTAGTTTGAGAAACAGATCGCCTCACTAGTCCTCAACTGTCAGCTTCAGTAAATAGTACCCACAAAACACCAGTCTCAACGTCAACAGGGATGATGCGAGTCCTGGATCCTGGCCTTCCAGGCAGAGTTGCAAAGATCAAGCCATATCTCAGACTGGCCAATGTAAAGAAAATATTAAGATGGGTAAAAGAACACAGACACTGGACAGAGGAACTCTGCCTAGAAGGCCAGTATCCCGATGCATCCCGAATCTCTGTTTAAGTATTGGTTAGACTAAACTCATGGTGTAGAAATGTTATGCTCTTAGTGTAATTGAACCCCGTTCTCCCGTGTGCCCGTGCACAACACGGGGATTCGTAGCTAAATAGCCCAGTACTGTGTAGCCTACTCCCGACCGTCACATTGTACAGCGCCATATTTATGTTCCATCCTAACGGAAACCCAGAGGATTTTTCGTTTTTCTTGGAAAATTAACACCATAATATTAATCAAATTTATCCCAACTCTAAAAGTAATTGGAAAGGTAGATACAAATTATTTGTGACATTGTTGTTACAATAAAGGATGTAAGCAAGATGCTGTGTTTTTATTTACATTAGTGATGGACAGCTCGTGGCATTTTGAAAACAGGTTTTCAAACACTTGTAGCCCGATTATCAGGACAATAGACTCTTCATAGCCCTGCTACTGTAGGTGTGAACATCCCTCTACCTGCAATGTATTCGATGCTTAAGTACTCTGAAGTGTTACATTTCTAACTCAAAACAGCGGTACAGTATTTCTTCATCAACATCTTTATGCTTTAGTTAATAAAATAACTAGAAAAAGACATTCAAAATGCAGATAGTTATTTAAACTACATTTTAGTTGCACTTCCACCTTGCTCCACGACCATGGGGAAATCTTCCTGAGAGGATCAATGTATTTGTTGCATTGTAGTATCGTCAATTTCTCTAGCCAAAACATTTTTATTGCTTCAAAAGTTTGGACACACCTACTCATTCCAGGATTTGTTTTTATTTGTACTATTTTCTACATTGTAGAATAATAGTGAATACATCACAACTATGAAATAACACTTATGGAATCAGTTAAGAACAAATTCTTATTTACAAGGACAGCCTCCTCCTTCCTCCCCGTCGGGGAATTGATCCCCGGTCTCCCGCGTGCCCGCACGGCACAGGGATTATTTAGCTTAATAGCCCAGCACTGTAGCTTACTCCCTACCGTCACGTTGTACAGCTCCATATTTTCCGTTCCATGCTAATGGAAACCCAGAGGGTTTTTCGTTCTTCTTGGAATAGAAACAACATAATATTAATCAAATAAATTAAGCAAAATTTCTTAATCAGTCCCATATACTATGTTTTCACAAAAACACGTTTTCAATTCTCTAGTACAGCCACTATTGAAAGCTATCAAATGCTTCACAAAGATGCCCTCTGGTGGTCAAACTAGCACTAACTAGCATTAATGGTACCAGTGGTTGGCACTTAAATAACGTGCCAAAGAATTTTGTGGCGCCACGCAAGCTGTGCTGCAGTACGCTGCAACTTTTAAAGGACGAACCACTGTATGTGGCAGCACTGCAAGCTCCATCACAGAGAGAATATTCGATTTGGAAAAGCTATTAGGCCTAAATACGAAGGCAAGATGCATATTTTTCCAAGGGATCCTAAAGGACATGTTTTACAATTTGGTGCCTCTTAGTGCATTTAGCAAGGTCATAGTTTATCATGTTATATTCTTGTCTTGTACTGCTTCCTTTACCATGCCTCAACTAGCTAACTCTGCTACTTCGACTTATACTGCTGCTGCTGTTGATAAAAGCAGTAACATTAAAATGGTGGTGGTGATGATGAAGACGGTGATGATCCTGGTGGTCATATTAACACAACACCCAGCAGTAGTGCAGTAGCCATACTGTGTGTTTATTTTCATGGTCCACGCCAGCTGTTGTTGCCAGGGAACTGTTCATAAAGGGAGGTAATGGTGTGCTTTCTTTGACATTCTCTCTCTCTCGCTTCCTTCTCTCTCACTCTCGTACCTTCACTCTCTCTCAAATTAAATTGCTCCCTTTTTCTCTCTCTCTTGTCCCCTCTCCTCTCTCTTTCTCTTGCCCTTTCTCTTCCCTTTCTCTGTCTCTCTTTCTTACCTTTCTCTCTTTCTTTCCCCTCTCTGCATCTCTCTGTCTCTCTCTCACTTTCCCCGTCTGTCTGTCTCTCTTTCTTCTCTCCCTTTCTTCTCCCCTTGCTCTCATTAGCACTGTACATAATACAGAGGCTGATCTTTCTTCTGAACACCAAAGGGAGCTAAGGGGGGCCTTATTAGTGTTTAGGCAGCATTCAAAGGTGGCCCGGGCTGATGTACCCACTTTTATAATCCTGTTTCTGTCTTAACTGTTGTTGAGAAGGACCTTTTATGGCTTTCTTACATAAAGCGTCCAGAGCGTCTTTGACGTCCAGACAGTCTAGTTAGCGGGGCAGATTTTTTTTCTTATTTGATCTTGTTTCCCTTCCCGGATACTACAAGGACAGCAGACGGTGTTGGAAGTTCATAAACCTTACAATGACTGTCGTTAGTCTTGAAGGGACATATATTTTATTTTGACTAATTGCACCCTGCAAAGGAACACCTCTAGATAACCTATCGATATAACAACTATTCCTCTATAAATGATAATTAAAAAGAAACAAAAGTTTTATCTGGGGCACTCCTTCACACACTCCAACAGCCTTAAAGTCAGAATCTCTGAAATTATTTCATTATTGGTTAAGTTGTCTTGTACACGTTTGCAGCTAAAAGCTGAATTGCAGTATATAGACAAAAAAGAAACAAGAAAAAAAGGAGATAACAGTTAGCTAGCTGAAGAAAAAATAAATGGAGAGCAGCTAAGTCTAGCTTCAGAGAGGGCCTGCTCCTGGTAATGGCATCTATTCTGCTGGCAGCTGAGTTGGATGGTAGGGACAGGGTTGATGATGGTAATGGAGCTGGAGTTGTCCTCTCTTCAGACGTTGTTCTTGTCAATCCTCAGCTCCCTCTTTAGCCACTGGGTGACTCCTCCACTATGCTTTCTCTGCTGCCGGCACACCACACACCAGTCCAGAGTATAATGTCTTCCTCACTACGAGGGAGCCTCCTGCCGTCACCACACTGCAGTTCACTCACAGCCACTTGTGGGTGAAGAAGGCAGAATGCATCTTTTGAAAGCTAACAGTCAGCTAAGATAGCTAGCCAAGCAATCATTAAAGTTCTGTACAACAATGACACCCAAACCATACTGCAAGCCCCCCACCCCCATGTCACAAGCCTGTTTCATTTCACACAAATGTTGTAAACAGCGTAAGCAGCTACTGAATGGACGACACATGGATCAAGCCATCCCTTTAGAGCCTGGCAACTAACAGCCATTCTTCAGTACCTGCTATCTATGACTGGGTGGTGGTGGTGGTGGTGGTGGTGGTGGAAGAGAGTAGAACCTGACCAGTCTGCGTGTGGTGGCTAGTCAGGCCAGTCATGTTAATGGATGAGCAAAAGATTGTTACTGATGGACCAGAAAGGTCAATGGTGTCGATGTTGCCTGCCACAGGCCCCATGGACTGTTGACAAACTGCACCTCAAAGAAGAGAGAGGAAAGGCTTGGAGCACAGTGGACAGTGTGCTGCTGTGAAGATAGGAGGTTACAGTAGGAGAATGTGGACCAGTAGAGGCTGGTGGAGGGAGAAATCAGAGGATGGGCTCATTGTAATGGTTGGAAGGAGCCTGTCCTGTGATTTGTCCTTCCACTACGTATTGAGGCCCAAACTCTGAAAGACCTTCGAATGGCATAGTAAAAAATAAAATCTCACAAAGATTTACCAAACTACAATACAAACGTTCCAGAGTTTGAAGAGTTGAGAGAGTTTGGCCAACTTCAGAGCTGGATGTCATGTTTCTACCTCTAAGCATTCCAGGCCTGGATTCCACTTATAATGACCACATTTTAAGCTTGTTTTAAAAAGAATCTGCCAATATTGCCCACCAGGCACAAACATGACTGAGGTGCAATTATGGGTTTAAGGTTGGCAGTAGAAAAGAGAAAACCTCTGTGGATCTATAGCAGCATCTACATTGGGGACTACAGCAGTAGTGTCTAGTTTTCGCAAATGTCATATCCAATTTACACAAACCATGCACCATTTGAGCACTACTATTAAACTAAGTTCCCAATATTAAATGTTAAAATCCGCTCCAAGGCAGTGTTCCGAGGAACATGAAGGATTTTATGAAGTGATGTATTGGCATCGTTAATTTCTAATCTTTTTGGAACTCTTTAGAGAGTATCTCTGGTCATACAGGTAGTTATTGTTTTGGGTTTTCTATCATGCTGCTTGACCCTGGAAAACAAGTATTTGGTCTTTGAAAATGAAGTTTAATGTTAATGACCACAGTGACAGTTGGTAGGGAGAGACCTTCCAGTTAATCCAGTGTTCCTTTAAGAAAGTACCTAAAGAACAGGTCTGACTATATTTCCTCTCCCAAATCTGATCCACACCAGCAGCAGCAGCAGCAGCCTGGTTTTCCCAAGTGGTCCCCAATCCACGTATCAATCAGGTCTAGTCCTTGGGAAACAGCAGGATGGTATCGCACCCATTATTGCTATAAAATAAAACCAAAGCATTCCCTGCACTAGCATCCAGGTAAACCGTCTAGAATATGTTAATCTCATAATAGTAAGGAATAGAGTGGGCTCTTCCAATGGTCTCTAGTTAAGTGTTGTGAAAGTATACAAACAACTCTCAATTATACACAACCACCCTCAATTTTGTACAGGGATTTGAAGTCCGATTTTGTCCTCAGACAAGTCCTCCGGAACACTTGTTTTGTGAACACTTGTTTTCTCTCTCTCTCTCTCTCTCTCTCTCTCCACAGATAAACCGGAGGTGAAGATCATAGTGGAGTTTCCTGATGGGCTGCCAAGGGAGGGACAGAACATGGAGCTGTCATGCCAGGCCAAAGGCAAACCCCAGTAAGACACACCACACACACACATACACACCACACAACCCACACATGTAACTTTAAATTAGGATTTTGCCAAATGGCGGGAATGCAGCGAACAGAGCTCACACACAAGTGTACATCAGTAGGAGTGAGTGAATAAAATCTCTTGGGAAACCCCAACCCCCCCCCCCCAAAAAAAAATGGCACATTACAACCTATTTGTTGTGATAATTGTGTTGCTCTATAACCTGTTTGTTCATATGCCTTGCGATCATGGTATATAGGCCTAAAGGCCGAGACAATAAGAAGACACAGTGGCAGAATAAATCCAAGCAAACCTTTGTTTCATCACAAAACCTCTGTCCAGTGAAGTCCACAAAGTATATTGCATGTAACAAATAGTTACATAACCTACAGTATGGTCAAGCAAGTTACTGTTACTGACATTTTCTGACCACTAAACAACTATTGATTTAGAACCACAGAGTTACCGCAAGTCACAAAGACAACAGGAGCTGCCTCCACTATTCCAGCACCATTTCAACTTCAACATTTCAGCATCATCAAATCACCTCTGCTTAATCTAATACAGTGACAACTAAAAGATACCAAAAACAATTTAGTCCAGTCAACGTATACTAGATATGATGTGGCTGTCCATGGTTCTGACTTTTTTGTGTGTTCGTGCGTTCGTGCAATGACCATTTGGGACACAAACGGTCATTACATGACGCCGTCAGCCGTGCGATCCCCGCGAAGACCTTACATCATTACGAAGCCTCCTGTCCCGAGTCGCATTAATTGTGAACAATACATGTCAGATGTGTACACACACACACACACCACACAGGCCCCTCCCTCCCTCTCCCCGTCAAGTTTTGCACTCAGCAGGGAGAGTAAAGGCGGATCTCACCCGTATTCATTTAATAAAGATGAAAATACAATCAATACAGTGGGCCAGAGAATTGGAAGTCATTTTCATTAGAGCTTGTGAGAGTTCTCTGAACTCATTACTAAGCCGAGATAGTGACAGGCTCTGGCCGTGTGTCCATTTGTATTCTATCTACCTTCCTCTCTTCCCCCACTGCCTCCCCATCCTCCTCTCCCTCTCTCTATCTCTCATGTGTCACCCCACCCCCAGTAAATCTCTTTTTCTAGGTCATTACTCCATTTTTAGGCTGACACTGTGTGTGTATATTTAACCTCTGATTCCGGTTCCCTAAGATTCTTGCCCCGATGAGGGATTCCAATTTGCTCTCTCGAGCCGCCCGCCGCCGCAGCCATCAAATGTTTTTTCACCCCGCCACAAAGGCGAGAGTTCAACTGTTACTGAGCTCAAACTGCTCTTTTGTTTCAAGGCTTAGCCCTTTTTCTCTTTCTTCCTCCCTTTTTTCTCTCCCTCCCTCCCTTGCTCTCTCCAAACCAAGTGTTTTCAAATGGAAGGAAACAAGTTTAGACAGCAACACAAAAACAGAACAAGAGAGAGTCCTCGGCACCCGCTCAAGGGACATAACGGCGTGTTAGCTAGCTAGCAGCCAGCCGTTGAAAGTTGCGAGAGCAAAACAGAGTTAAGAGGCGCTTTGTTTTTCCCCCCTCGGTGGCTTCTGGTTCTTACATAGCTCATCAAAGAAATGGGATCCAGATCCAGCACTTCCTGTAAGCTTCCTGCCAAGGTAGTGAGGGAACAAAGATGGCTGGGTAATGTAGTTAGCCACATCACTAGGCCAGGAACATAAAAGGCTCCCCACCTAAATAGCACACACATATACACACACAAATAGTTTGGCAATCAAAGGTGAAAGAATCTCATTTTGTGTGTTGATGTTTACCCTATCGGATGCGCCCTATCGGAGCCTTAAAAGGGGAAACAAACAAGAACTTTAAAAAAAAATATATATATATATATACTTGGGGTGGTGATTGATTTAGCCCGCCAGGTACAAAGGAACCAATTGAATATAGTCCAAAAAAGGTAACCTATCTTTATTTGTAATTATTTGGCATAATATGTATTCAAGATCTAGGTCTAGGGGAAACGATGTGTCTGACCAGTGAAATTACTGTCCCCTCGCTCTCCTATGGAGCCAATAGAATAGTTCCAAAGGTGAAAACACGGATTATTTGATCACTGAGTGACATTGCTGTCCCCTCTCTCTCTCTGTAGTCCTCAGCAGATCAACTGGGTGAAGGTGGATGATGACCTGCCCTCACACGCCCTCATCACCGGCCCGGACCTGTACATCGAGAACCTCAACAAGACCTACAACGGCACCTACCGCTGCTTCGCTGCCAACTCAGTGGGCGAGTCGTATGACGACTACATCCTCTACGTCTACGGTATGTACCTCTCGATTCAACACGGTCTCTCTCTCTCTTTATCTTTCAATCCTCCCCCTCTCTCTCTCGGATGACTACAGTACCAGTCAAAAGTTTGGACACACCTACTCATTCAAGGGTTTTTCTTAATTTTTACAGTAGAATAATAGTGAAGACATCAAAACTATGAAGTAACACATATGGAATCATGTTGTAACCAAAAAAAGTGTTAAACAAATCAAAATATATTTTTTATTTGAGATTCTTCAAAGTAGCCACCCTTTGCCTTGATGACATCTTTGCATACTCTTGGCATTCACCTGGAATGCTTTTCCAACAGTCTTGAAGGAGTTTGCACATATGCTGAGCACTTGTTGGCTGCTTTTACTTCACTCTGCGGTCCAACTCATCCCAAACCATCTCAATTGGGTTGAGGTCGGGTGATTGTAGAGGCCAGGCCATCTGATGCAACACTCCATCACACTCCTTCTTGGTCAAATAACCCTTACACAGCCTGGAGGTGTATTTGGTCATTGTCCTGTTGAAAAACAAATGGTAGTCCCATTAAGCGCAAACCAGATGGGATGGCGTATCGCTGCAGAATGCTGTGGTAGCCATGCTGGTTAAGCGTGCCTTGAATTCGAAATAAATCAATGACAGTGTCACCAGCAAAGCACTCCCACACCATCACACCTCGTCCTCCATGCTTCACGGTGGGAACCACACATGCGGAGATCATCCGTCCACCTACTCTCCATCTCACAAAGACACAGCGGTTAGAACCAAAAATCGAAAATTTGGACTCATCAGACCAAAGGACAGATTTCCACTGGTCTAATGTCCATTGCTCGTGTTTCTTGGCCCAAGCAAGTCTCTTCTTCTTATTGGTGTCCTTTAGTAGTGGTTTCTTTGCAGCAATACGACCATGAAGGTCTGATTCACGCAGTCTCTTCTGAACAGTTGATGTTGAGATGTGTCTGTTACTTGAACTCTGTGAAGCATTTATTTGGGCTGCAATTTCTGAGGCTGGTAACTCTAATGAACTTATCCTCTGCAGCAGAAGTAACTCTGGGTCTTCCTTTCCTGTGGTGGTCCTCATGAGAGCCAGTTTCTTCACAATGCTTGATGGTTTTTGCGACTGCACTTGAAGAAACGTTCAAAGATCTTGAAATGTTCTGCTTTGACTGACATGCATGTCTTAAAGTAATGATGGACTGTCATTTCTCTTTGCTTATTTGAGCTGTTCTTGCCATAATATGGACTTGGTCTTTTACCAAATAGGTCTATCTTCTGTATACCACCCCTACCTTGTCACAATACAACTGATTGGCTCAAACACATTAAGAAGGAAAGAAATTCCACAAATTAACTTTTAACAAGGCACACCTGTTAATTGAAATGCATTGCAGGTGACTACCTCATGAAGCCTGTTGTGAGAATGCCAAGACTGTGCAAAGCTGTCATCAAGGCAAAGGGTGGCTACTTTGAAGAATATAAAATAAGTTTAACACTTTTTTGGTTTTACTACATGATTCCATATGTGTTATTTCATAGTTTTGATGTCTTCACTATTATTCTACAATGTAGAAAATAGTAAAAATAAAGTAAAGTAGGTGTGTCCAAACTTTTGACTGGTAGTGTACATACTCTGCGTGTATGGTACGTACCTTCCACCACCCTCTCTTTGTCTATCTCTCTTTCTTTTTATCCCCCCATCCCCTATCTCTCTCTCTTCCCTCTGATATTCTATATTCATGGTACGTATCTCCCACCCACCCACCTCTCTCTATCCATCTCTCTCTCTTCCCCTCTCTCTCTCTTCCCCTCTCTCTCTCCCCACAGTGTTATCTGAACACAGTTCAATACCATTGATTCGAATGACATTTCCTTCCCTGCAGGACATTACCATCTAATCTGGCCATTTTCCCTCCGCAAAATGTACTCGGCTGATATAGCTTACTGAGCCTTACTAAGCCTGCGGGAGAAATTATTTGGCTGCTATTTTCAGAGGGCATTAATGGACTGAGAATAACCTTTTTTTTAAAGGTCTTGTTGCCTGACAGATGAATGCTGAATAATGGAAGAGCAGGAGGTAGTGTTAATGACGAATGTGGTAAAACAACGAGGCTCGTGAAAGACTGTGAAGCGTTTTTTCCCACCTTTTTTTTGCCCTTGTTAAATGTGTTTATGGACGGAGCCGTTTGGATTGATAGATGAAGCTAGGGAATGTGTGTCTGTATGTTAAGTGTTAGACAAAGATAGAGAGATGGGCAGTGAGTGAGTGAGTTGTATTCATAAACATTTTGTGTATGTGAACATAGTCGCTCTGCCATCACAGACAATATATGACTATCAGCGAGTCCCTGTTCCTTCTTCCACTTCTCACTGCTCGTGTTCCAAAAGCTAGCCTCAGCTCAAGGTGTAAATGCTGTGGTTGGTAATTGCACCAGGGTTTTTTCCACATCTCTCCACCAGCTTTGAACCTCCGCGCTGGGCATGTGAGAGCGCCCTCTACTTTTCCCTCCTCTCCTACTGTGAGAAACAAACAACACAGGCAACATGTGGACTGCAGAAAAGAGAAAAAGATAGCTCTCCTCCCATTAACATCAGCCTCTATGATAATAGAGCCTCTGTCTGCTCTTTGATGACTTTGGTTTCTGCACCCCCGCTCTAACATTTAGGTAGTGCACGTAATGGCATCATATTCCCTACATAATCCACCACATTTGATCTGAGCCCTGTGGGCCCAGGTCAAAAGTAGTGCACTATATCGGGAATAGGGTGCCATTAACCACGCAGCCCTACTGTAATTCAGTCGTGCATCATGTCCCACATTAAACTTGGTAATGAAGGGATGTACAGGACAATGCAGGGCCCTGCGCCGCAAAATTCACCGGAGCGGTAAGATGTTAGCGAAGCGAACTCACTGACACTGAAATATCCTCCCCTCTCTCCAGCTCTCAACTCAAAGACAGGCAGTGATGGCATCTGCGTGTAGCTGCACACATTCCCCTTCAAATTCACAGACAGACATATTCTTATTACAAACACAGCAGCCCCGACATATCGGTGATGGCGAGCGAGTCACACACTGACATACATACACACACAAACAGTGATGCACACACATGTTAATACAAATGTTGTCTGAGCCATTATGAAAATATATCTCAGGGTTCTGCTAAAATACATAATTTAAAAAATCAAACATCTGCAAAAGTGAGTAATGTGTGTGTGACATTCAGAGATGTTTATAGTTAAGTGTTTATTTCAGGTATTACTAGCTACACTGGTACTACATGTTTTCACTATAATGCACTTTCCTGCTGGTTAAGTCATGGCAAATTACAATAGGAAATCCATTTGAGTTATTACTGTCCCAGTATGCTCAGTGGGGGGCTCAATATCCTCTAGGTTGGAGTGGTCTGGAAATGTAATGTGTTATAGGCTTTCCCCCCCTTCCATCATTTACCATTCACTCCTGAACCAATCAAAGCTCCCGTACAGTAAGTCAAGAAGCCTCCCTATCCCTCCCCATCCTGCCTCCCCTCAGTCAACAGGCAGAACAGATGTAGCACTGGCACCCATCCCTCTAATACGTTTGTTTCCTCGACTATTGTGAAACTAAGTGATGGAGAGCACCGTGAGTGCAGCTGACACTAACCTGCTTACCGGGAGAAAGAATGCATTCCCCGGTACCCATTTCTTCAAGTGGCCCGTGGAAAAAGGAAAATCGGTGGAGCCTTGCAGTCGAATGAGATCTAGCACCCAGGACTTTAACCAGTTTACAGAGCCAGCGTTAACCCAATAAACAGGACCTCCCTTCTTCACAAGCTCTGCCTTTTAGTCCTCCGTGCTCTGCGGCTTGTCGCTCTCCTCTCGGCTCCCTAAGACTTCCACCTCCTCCTCCTTCCAGGAGTTTCCTCCTCCCAGCCCCTGGCATCGGCACTGAAGAACCATTGCTGCTGATGGCGATACACTCTACAAAACTGTTCTGGAGTGGAGCTTTGTTTTTTACCCAACCACCAACACCCGACCTGAGTCAAGTGTCGCCAACAGTTTGTGGAAATGGAAGTTGTATTATTGTGTGGCCGGTACAGTATTAATGCCCCCTGTAAGGAGACACACAGCCAAAGCTGAAAAAATGTATTGGACCCTTTACAGTAACCTTGTTAGCCTTCATCCTACAGTTGTATCTACACGCTGGCTTGGAAAATGAAAAACATAATGAAAAACATTGTCGCAAATAAAGAGCCACCGGTTCCTATTACACACCCTAACCTAGTATAGGGGAACATATTTTGTCATCAGATGTGACTCGCAATCAGGCAGCCTAACTGGAGAAAATCTACAGGACACCAGCTGCAGGCAAACAACATGTGCAGTCCTGCCACAGCCAGACCCACTCCCATCAGCCAGCCATTATAATGAAGTCGTAAATTCTCTCCTCTTGACAACCTCCTCCAACCCCCATTCTTAACCAGGGTCTTGTGCTCGTTCATTGCTCCTGGTTAGGGCTCGAGCTGGCACTTCAATTTACAAGGCAGCCTGAGATCAATGGTAGACTATGAGATCATGTCAGACATGGCTAGTGACTACTGTGACACTCATAACATGCAAATGTATAGAAACAGATCAAATCAAATTTTATTTGCCGCATACACATATTTAGCAGATGTTATTGCGGGTGTAGCGAAATGCTTGTGTTCCTAGCTCCAACAGTGCAGTAGTATCGAACAATACACACATCTAAAAAGTAAAAGAATGGAATTAAGAAATATATACTGTGCCTTCAGAAAGTATTCAGACCCCTTGACTTTTTCCAAATTTTGTTACGTTACAGCCTTATTCTAAAATGTTTTTTCTTTTTTTTCTTTTTTAAATCTTCAGCAATCTACACACAATACCCCATGATAACATAGCAAAACAGGTTTTCAGAATTCTTTGCACATGTATTAACATTTTTAAACAGATACCTTATTTACATAAGTATTCACACCCTTTGCTATGAGATTTGAAATTGAGCTCAGGTGCATCCTGTTTTCATTGATTATGCTTGAGATGTTTTTACAACTTGATTGGAGTCCACCTGTGATAAATTAAATTGACTGGGCATGATTTGGAAAGGCACACACCTGTCAAAAGTTTGGACACCCCTACTCATTCAAGGGATTTTCTTTAATTTTACTATTTTTTACATTGTAGAATAATAGTGAAGACATCAAAACTATTAAAAAACACATATGGAATCGTAGTAACCCAAAAAGTGTTAAACTAATCGAAATGTATTTTATATTTGAGATTCTTCAAAGTAGCCACCCTTTGCACACTCTTGGCATTCTCTCAACCAGCTTCATGAGGTAGTCACCTGGAATGCATTTTAATTAACATGTGTGCCTTCTTAAACCAGCTTCACTTGGAATGCTTTTCCAACCATCTTGAAGGAGTTCCCGCATATGTTGGAGTGTTTGTTGGCTACTTTTCCTTCACGCTGCGGTCCAACTCATCCCAACCCATCACAATTGGGTTGATGTTGGGTGATTGTGGAGGCCAGGTCATCTGATGCAGCACTCCATCACTCTCCTTCTTGGTCAAATAACCATTACACAGCCTTGAGGTGTTTTGGATCATTGTCCTGTTGAAAAACAAATGGTATTCCCATTAAGCGCAAACCAGATGGGATGGTGTATCGCTGCAGAATGCTGTGGTAGCCATGCTGGTTAAGTGTGCATTGAAGTCTAAATAAATCACAGACAGTGTCACCAGCAAAGCACTCCCACACCATCACACCTCGTCCTCCATGCTTCACGGTGGGAACCACACATGCGGAGATCATCCATCCACCTACTCTGCATCTCACAAAGACACAGCGATTAGAACCAAAAATCGAAAATTTGGACTCATCAGACCAAAGGACAGATTTCCACTGGTCTAATGTCCATTGCTCGTGTTTCTTGGCCCAAGCAAGTCTCTTCTTATTATTGGTGTCCTTTAGTAGTGGTTTCTTTGCAGCAATTCGACCATGAAGGCCTGATTTCATGCAGTCTCTTCTGAACAGTTGATGTTGAGATGTGTCAGTTACTTGAATTCTGAAGCATTTATTTGGACTGCAATTTCCTGTGGTGGTCCTCATGAGAGCCAGTTTCTTCACAATGCTTGATGGTTTTTGCGACTGCACTTGAAGAAACGTTCAAAGTTCTTGAAATTTTCCGTATTAACTGACATTCATGTCTTAAAGTAATGATGGACTGTCATTTCTCTTTGCTTATTTGAGCTGTTCTTGCCATAATATGGACTTGGTCTTTTACCAAATAGGCCTATCTTCTGTATACCACCCCTACCTTGTCACAACACAACTGATTGACTCAAATGCATTAAGAATGAAAGATATTCCACAAATTAACCTTTACTGGATCAGTGTCCCAAAATCGGGACAGTTGCTGCTAAATATATGCGATATTTAACTAGAAAGGCGTTGTATACAAAAGCCAACTTTCCGGGACATAGACATGTCTTACATGGTCAGAAAGCTTAAATTATTGTTAATCTAACTGCAGTCCAATTTTCCGTAGCAATTATAGCGAAAAAATAACATGTTATTGTTTGAGGATAGTGCACAACAACAAAACACTTATCAAGGCAACTGGTTTGATTCATTCACCTCTGACTGTATATAATGTACTTACATTCGGTAGTTTTGTTTGATAAAATACATTTTTATAGCCTAACACGATCCAAGTCTTTCAACTTGCAAAAAAACTATCTTATGAAATTTCACTGGCTAAACCTTGTTTCACCCAGTCAAGTTCAGTTTCTGTGCAATCCTTAGTCACTCTAGAAAGCAACTAAACTTTGTTTCATCATTCTACATTACGTATTGGCTACACAACACGTCAATTAGCCCACGAAGGACAGCCATCATTTTGCACCAAAGAGACAGGCGGTTTTCACTTGATTTGACAGTCTCTTTGTCCAATGACCACCTATCGTTTTGAAATATAGAAACATTTCAGATCTTCAACCAAAACCTAATATTAGATAAAAGGAACCTGAGTTTACAAATAACAAAAAATATATATACTTATTTTATTTATTTAATTAACAAAATGAATCAATAGCCAATTCCCCTGTGTGAGAAAATAATTGCTCCCTTACACTCAATAACTGGTAGTGCTAGTGATGGCCACTTCCCTCATTTAATGCCATTTTGACTACGCTAGTTCTTCCTGGTTTGGTTGCTTATCTATGCTTCTGATGTGGAAGCTCCAGAATAAGCTGCTCTCAGGAACTAAACTGGCTGCCTGTTGAGGCTAAGGTGCCCAGATTAGACTGGGTATGGTTTACAGGAATATTTGTGGTTCTGCGTCCAGATATCTAACTGATTACTTTCCCCATGTTAAAGATACACACAATCACAGCACCAGATCAGGTGTTGCTAATGTGTGCTTATACATGTAATGCTGGGAAAGGTACTTTTTTGTATACTGGAGCCTCAGATTGGAATGTGTTGCCTCTGCCCATAAAAACAACGTCCTTTCTGGGCAAAAATCAGTTTGATGTGTTCTGTGGTTATTCAATATACATTACGATGCAACTGCAATGATGACGTAGATGTTCTTCTTTGTTTTTATGTTTTATTATCTCGCTATCAACTGTGTGCAACCGTGTTGATCTTGCCTACCCATCTTGTCTCAAGAGGACCACAATGGAAATAAATCCAGACTTTGTGTGTAATCCTCAATAATTGTACTAATGTGCATGTAAGGCTTTTCAAGTTTTATGTGTGCTTTTTTTTATGGTCAAGTTAATAAACTAAAAAAAAAAAAAAACATTTAGCTGCCATAACTGCAACCAAATGTTTCCTGTAGTTGTTGATCAGACTCTCACATCGCTGTGGAGGAATTTTAGCTCACTCTTGCATGCAGAACTACTTTAACTCAGCGACATTTGTCGGTTTTCAAGCATGAACTGCTCGTTTCAAGTCCTGCCACATCTCAATTGGGATTAGGTCTGGACTTTCACTAGGCCATTCCAAAAAGTCAAATTTTTTGCTTTTTAACAATTTTCATGTAGACTTGATTGTGTATTTTGGATCATTGTCTTGCTGCATGACCCAGTTGCGCTTCATTTTCAGCTCACAGACGGATGGCCTGAGTTTTTTCTGTAGAATTCATTGATACAGAGCAGAATTCATGTTTCCTTCTATTAAAACTTCTTGGGGATAGGGGGCAGAGTTTTCACATATGGAAAAATAGCGTGCACAATTTCAACTTCGTTCTACTCATCCCCAGAATATAAGATATGCATATCATTAGTATATTTAAAAGTGTTGGAATCATATCTGTAAGTATAACAGAACTTATATAGCAGTCAAAACCCTGAGGACCAACTTTTTTTTTTTTTTAAGTCATTGTGTGTTCAATGGGTTCTCATGGGCAAACCAGAATTCTAATCACTATCTACGTAGTTTCTACTGCTTCCACTGGATGTAGCCATTGTATGGAAAAAGGTTAAGGTTTTTCATTAGAGAACTGAGAAAGATATTGACCCGGAAGTGGAGTGACGTCTTGTATTTATGTTTGAGAGTTGAGCAAGACTTGAAAAGTACCGTGAGTTTGTTGATATCCTGTATTGAAAACAGATTGACCCGTCTTCAATTTGATCGATTATTAACGTATACAAATACCTACAGTTGTATTACAAAAGTACTTTGAAATGTTTTGGCAAAGTTGAGGTAATTTTTTTAGATATTTTGTCGTGACTTTGTGCAAATTGGACGATGCTTTTTCTGGTACAACGGCGCCAAATAAATGGACAATTTGGATATATATGGACGGAATTAATCGAACAAAAGGACCATTTGTGTTGTTTATGGGTCATATTGGAGTGCTAACAAAAGAATCTCGTCAAAGGTAATGCATGTTTTATATTTTATTTCTGCGTTTTGAGTAGCTCCAGCATGGTTGAAATAGGCTACACTCTCTTGTTTACATTGGGCTATCATCAGATAATAGCATCTTATGCTTTCGCCGAAAAGCCTTTTTGAAATCTGACATGTTGGCTGGATTCACAACGAGTGTAGCTTTAATTTGGTATCTTATATGTGTAATTTAGTCAAGTTTATTTTTATATAATTTTTTTGAATCTGGCGCTCTAGATTTTAACAGGCTGTTGGGACGCAAGCGTCCCGCGATCCTAGAGAGGTTAAGGCAAGTCGTCCAGTTCCTGAGGCAGCAAAGCATCCCCAAACCATCACACTACCACCACCATGCTTGACTGTTGGTATGAGGTTCTTACTGTGGAATGCAGTGTTTGGTTTTCGTCAGACACATTGGGACCCATCTTGTCCAAAAAGTTGACTCAAGTTTGCCAAGAAGCACCTGGAAGCACCTGGATGATCATCAAGACTCTTGGAAGAATGTTCTGTGGACAGATGAGTCAAAAGTATAACTTTTTGGCGACATGGGTCCCATTTATGCCTATATGTAAACATGGGCCTCAAAATGGGCCTCAGGATCTCGTCACAGTATTTCTGTGCATTCAAATTCAGTTTGTTGTCCGTAGCTTATACCTGCCCTTACCATAACCCCCCCGCCACCATGGGGTATTTCGTTGACATCAGCAAACCGCTCGCCCACACGACACCATACTCGTCTGTGGTTGTGAGGCCAGTTGGACGAATTGACAAATTCTCTAAAATGACGTTGAGGGTGGCTTATGATATAGAAATTAATATTAGATTACCTGACAACAGCTCTGGAGGACATTCCTGCAGTCAGCAATCCAAATGCACGCTCCCTCAAAACTTGAGACATCTGTGATAATGTGTTGTGTGACAAAACATCACATTTTAGAGTGGCCTTTTATTGTCCCCAGCACAAGGTACACCTTTGTAATGATCACGCTGTTTAATCAGATTCCTGCTATGCTACACCTGTCAGGTGGATGGTTTATCTTGGCAAAGGAGAAATGCTCACTAACAGGGATGTAACCACATTTTTGCACCCAATTTGAGAGAAATAAGCTTTTTTGTGCGTATGGAACATTTCTGGGATCTTTATTTCAGCTAACGAAACATGGGACCAACACTTTACATGTTGCGCTTATATTTTTGTTCAGTGTAGGATAGGTTTTGACTAGAAAACAGTATATACAACCTCCCGAGTGGCACTGCGCTCTAAGGCACTGCATCGCAGAGTCGTCACTAAAGACCCGGGTTCAATCCAAGGCTGTGTCATAACCGGCCATGGCCGTGATTCCCATAGGGCAACGCACAATTGGCCCAGCGTCGTCAGGGTTAGGAGAGGGTTTGACCGGGGGGGCTTTACTTGCGGGCTCTAGCGACTCCTTGTGGTGGGACGGGTGCCTGCAGGCTGTCCTCGGTCATCAGGCGAACAGTGTTTCCTCGGACACATTGGTGCAGGTTAGCTGGCGGGTGTTAAGAAGCGCGGTTAGGCGGGTCATGTTTCGGAGGACGCATGACTCGAGCCCGTTGGGGAGTTGCAGCAATGAGACTGGATCACAATTGGATATCATGAAATTGGGGAGAACAGTATATACATGTGCAGTTGGTAAAACATGTAAATATTATTAAAGTGACCAGTGTTCCATGACTATGTACATAGGGCAGCAGTCTAACCAAGTGATAGCCGGCTAGTGCCTGTGACTAAAGTTCAGGATCAAATCAAAGTTTATTTGTCACGTGCGCCGAATACAGTGAAATACTTACTTACAAGCTCTAACCAATAGTGCGCAGGGAAAAAAAGTATGTTTTTGTGTGAAGGTAAGTAAAGAAATAAGACAACAGTAAAAAGACATTTGAATATAAGAGTAGCAAGGCTATATACAGACACCGGTTAGTCAGGCTTATTGAGGTAGTATGTACATGTGGGTGTGGTTAAAGTGACTATGCATATATGATGGCCAGAGAGTAGCAGTAGCATAAAAAAGAGGGGTTGGTGGGTGGTGGGACACAATGCAGATAGCCCGGTTAGCCAATGTGCGGGAGCACTGGTTGGTCGGGCCAATTGAGGTAGTATGTACATGAATGTATAGTTAAAGTGACTATGCAGATAAGATATACAGAAAGTAGCAGCAGCGTAAAAGAGGGGTTGGCAGTGATGCAACTGGTCAGGATGCTCTCGATGTTGCAGCTGTAGAACCTTTTGAGGATCTCAGGACCCATACCAAATCTTTTTAGTTTCCTGAGGGGGAATAAGCTTTGTCGTGCCCTCTTCATGACTGTCTTGGTGTGTTTGGACCATTCTAGTTTGTTGTTGATGTGGACACCAAGGAATTTGAAGCTCTCAACCTGCTCCACTACAGCCCCGTTGATGAGAATGGGGAAGTGCTCGGTGCTCCTTTTCCTGTTAGTCCACAATCATCTCCTTAGTCTTGGTTACGTTGAGGGATAGGTTGCTATTCTGGCACCACCCTGCCAGGTCTCTGATGTGAGTTATAGACGAGTCACTGGTGCTTCCTGCTTTAATTTTTGCTTGTAAGCAGGAATCAGGAGGATAGAGTTGTGGTCGGATTTACCAAATGGAGGGCGAGGGAGAGTTCTGTACGCATCTCTGTGTGTGGAGTACAGGTGATCTAGAATTTTTTTTCCTCTGGTTGCACATTTAACCTGTTGATAGAGATTTGCATTAAAGTGTTCATAGATGACCAGCAGGGTCAAATAATAATAATAATCACAGTGGTTGTCGAGGGTGCAACAGGTCAGCACCTCAGGAGTAAATGCCAGTTGGCATTTAATGCCAGTTCAATCTTAGTCCTGTATTGATGCTTTGTCTGTTGGATTCGTCTGAGGGCATAGCGAGATTTCTTATGAGCGTCCGAATTAGTGTTCTGCTCCTTGAAAACTGCACCCCTAACCTTTAGCTCAGTGCGGATGTTGCCTGTAATCCATGGCTTCTGTTTGGGAAATGTACGTACCGTCACTGTGGGGATGACGTTGTTGATGCACTTATTGATGAAGCCGGTGAATTAGGTGGATGAATCCCGGAACATATTCCAGTCTGTGCTAGCAAAACAGTCCTGTAGCTTAGCATCCACGTCATCTGACCACTTCCATATTGAGCGAGTCACTGGTAATTCCTGCTTTAGGGGGGTATAATTATGGTCAGATTTTACCAAATGGAGGGCGAGGCAGAGCTTTGTATGCGTCTCTGTGTGTGGAGTAGAGGCAGTATAGAGTTGTTTTTTATGCTGGTTGCACATTTGACATGCTGGTAGAAATTAGGTAAAACGGTTTTAAGTTTGCCTGCATTGAAGTCCCCGGCCACTAGGAGCGCCACTTCTGGATGAGCATTTTCTTGTTTTCTTATGGCCTTATACAGCTTGTAGAGTGCGGTCTTTGTGCCAGCATCGGTGGTGGTAAATAGACGGCTATGAATAATATAGATGATAACTCTCGGTTGATGGTGTGGTGTACAGCTTATCATGAGGTATTTTACCTCAGGCGAGCAATACCTCAAGACTTCTTTAATATTAGACATCGCGCACCAGCAGTTATTGACAAATAGGCACACACCCCCGCCTCTTGTCTTACCAGACGTAGCTGCTCTGTCCTGCCGATGCACGGAGAAGACAGCCAGGTCTTTATTATCCTTGTTGTCGTTCAGCCACGTCTCAGTGAAACATAAGATATTAATTTTTAATGTCCCGTTGGTAGGATAGTCTTAATCGCAGATCGTACAGTTTGTTTTCCAATGATTGCACGATGGCCAATAATACGGAGGGAAGTGGTGGTTTACCTACTCGTCAGCAAATTCTTACAAGGCTCCCCGCCCTCCTCCCCCTTTTCCTCCGTTTTTTTCTTCACGCTGATGACAGGGATTTGGGCCTTGTCTTGACAAAGCAGTGTATCCTTTTTGTCTGCCTTTTATTTTACATTTTTTAACCCTTATTTTACCAGGTAAGTTGACTGAGAACACATTCTCATTTACAGCAATGACCTGGGGAATAGTTACAGCGGAGAGGAGGAGGGATGAATGAACCAATTGTGAGCTGGGGATGATTAGGTGGCCATGATGGTATGAAGGCCAGATTGGGAATTTAGCCAGGACACCGGGGTTAACATCCCTACTCTTAAGATAAGTGCCATGGGATCTTTAGTGACCAAAGAGAGTCAGGACACCCTTTTAACGTCCCATCTGAAAGACGGCACCCTACACAGGGCAATGTCCCCAATCACTGCCCTGGGGCATTGGGATATTTTTTTAGACCAGAGGAAAGGGTGCCTCCTACTGGCCCTCCAACACCACTTCCAGCAGCATCTGTTCTCCCATCCAGGGACTGACCAGGACCAAACTCATTAACGAAAAAAATCTTTGTCCAGTTCGAGGTTAGTAATCACTGTTCTGATGTCCAGAAGCTCTTTTCGGTCCTAAGAGACGGTAGCACCAACATGATGTACAAAATGAGTTTCAAACAATGTGAAAAAACAAACAAAATAGCACAGTTGGTTAGGAGCCCGTAAAACGGCAGCCATCCTCTCCGGCGCCATTATCCCTGCTGTCTCCTGAAGTCCATGAACAGCTCTGTCGTTTTGTTGACGTTGAGGGAGAGGTTATTTTTCTGGCACCACTGCTCCACTGCCCTCACCTCCTCCCTCTAGGCTGTCTAGTCATCGTTGGTAATCAGGACTAACACTGTTGTGTCGATATCAGTCTTCAATATGGAAGAGATAGCTTCTCTCCATCTTTATGGTTGAATAACACACAATTGCATAATTAGGAAATTGTACTGCTTCCCACGATGCAAGATGGCATTGATTTACCCCAGCGAAGATGGGCTACAGTAATTTGCAGAGGTCTCCGTGCTATTCACTCCCTCTAATGAAAATGAACACAATTAGGTTAACATACGAACAGATGCCATTCAAAACACATGAGTGGGCCCGACAAGGGACATTCCCCCTCGCAACCCCACACAGCGTTTATTAATGTGTAATTGTCCGCCCCTTGATTGCGTGAGACAAGCATTCGCTGCAGGTGTGCCATTGGCTTCCAACGGCCATTGTTAGCTTGGTGCCGTTGCCAGAGACTGTAATTGTTTTCCTCAGCTCTTCTTTTCCTCCTCTCCGCCTCCTAAGAGGGGCCCCCATCAATATAATTTCTCATATCATGCAGCTGGCAGATTTGGGAGAGGTAGGGGGGTTTCTAATTCTTTGCGCAGCAAGTGTCGGGCACCATCCCATTGATGTGCGGGTGACAGAGGGATGCCCAGCGCCTCGCTAAGAGTCGCCTACTATCTGCCAGGGCGATTAATGGGGGGGGGGGGGGGGGGTCACTCCTCTGTGCTGTTCATTAGCTTTTAATTGGAGTCAACCACCCCCAGTGCTCTTTTAGCAGTGGGAGATGTGTGTGCTTTAGTTATTGTTATTGTGCTGTAGTGTCACATCATTCACCCATCTCCACCCTTATTTCATACATCTCTGGAATGATTGAGTAAGAGGGATTTAATCAGAACGAAAGCTCTACCTGTGTTTTGTCCTCTAGTTTTTATTGACATACCGACTTGCGCTACGGGGCCTAGTCATAAGAGGTGTGGATATTTCATTTATCAACCTCAATCTGTTTTTGCCTTTGGATATGCAAAACTTAAGGGGATGCACTATTATTGAGTTTCGAAGGGCTCAGGATGAGAAAGTTTGTCTTGGTCTTCCCAGACCTTTCCTACCCTCCGAGCAGGAAAGAGCCATTTGGGAGATTTGACCGGATTACTTTCCACTCCTCTCCAATATGTAAAGCTGTGGCTGGTAGGGAAATCCACAGCCCAAAGTACAGTATACTTTAAAAGCTCTATTAGCCAGATTGTTGGACGTGCTACCTGTCCCAGACCTGCTGTTTTCAACTCTCTAGAGACAGCAGGAGCAGTAGAGATACTCTTAATGATCGGCTATGAAAAGCCAACTGACATTTACTCCTGAGGTGTTGACGTGCTGCACCCTCGACAACTACTGTGATTATTATTATTTTACCATGCTGGTCATTTCTGAACATTTGAACATCTTTGCCATGTTCTGTTATAATCTCCACCCGGCACAGCCAGAAGAGGACTGGCCACCCCTCATAGCCTGGTTCCTCTCTAGGTTTCTTCCTAGGTTTTGGCCTTTCTAGGGAGTTTTTCCTAGCCACCGTGCTTCTACACCTGCATTGCTTGCTGTTTGGGGTTTTAGGCTGGGTTTCTGTACAGCACTTTGAGATATCAGCTGATGTAAGAAGGGCTTTATAAATACATTTGATTTGATTGTTCTGTTTTCCTCATTGACTTGAGTGAGGTTCTTATACTGCCCCCCACATGCTAGTTTGCCACTCCCACACCTCTCTTTTGGTTAAAGGATTAATTAGCCTGTTGCCTGCCTGCCTCTCCCCTCCCCTCCATATGTCTGTGTATGTCTGCTGTGTCATATCCACCTGAGCAAATTTTCATAGGTGTGTTTATACTCCGCTGTCTAAGGGGATAAAAACGAGACACCGGAGGTGAAAAACTCCACCTCTGGAGTTTTTAGCACTTAGCTTGACTAGGGAGGGATATTTTCTGTCTGTCAGGTAGTCCCAGTATTTTAATGCAGCCTCCGCTCCAAGAACTCTGGGACAATTCTTATTCTGCCCGGTATACAAGCCACAGTGACTCAACAGGGAAACTCACTCAGCTTCCTATATTTGAAGTCAATAAGCTTCCACTGCGTTTGATACAACATTACTGGAATAGCAGGTAGCGTGGAGTGCTGCTTTTTGTAAGGAAACCTTGCTTAATATTTGCTCCAGTCGAGCCTGTTTGGAGGGTGGCAAGCAGGGAAAGTATAGATCTTATTATCGCTGCCAAGTTTTTAATGAGCTATTGACACCGATGAACCCAAACATCTGCTGGGCCCTTGCAGTTCATTATGGGATAAATCCAATTAAGTAGCACCACCACCGAGCTCGAGTTTGTCAGCTCCCGACGTGTGTGAAACTCATCAGTGGCACAAGCCCAGTTAGTAAGGTTCCCGCCGCAAGATAGTCCCCCCTATTTGTCTGTTCAGCCATTATTTTTTTCAAGCCTCTGTTTATAGGAATGGAATATGTTCTTTGTTAGAAATAATACCAAAAAAATAATAGAAGATTAATGGAGTGTGTACAAATGCAGACCGCCTCAATGCCGGGTTGGTTTAATTCTGAAATTGTTCCATGCTGGAACAAAAGCAATGCGGGTCATTCCACGAAATGAGTCCCCTTTGGGTCGTGTAACTTTTGATTTCAGTGAACTTTTACATTCTGTCATGAAGAACACATGTTCAACTTAATAAAAAACATGTTTCCCAATTCAAGAGGTTAAGTTAAAAAAAAAGATATACTATAGTGAATTCCTATTAAGTTCCCTAAAAAGTAACAGGGTTGACCGAAACAGGGTTGACGATTTCATCTTAAATCAGCCATAAATCCCCTTGTGACAGAGGTACTGAAGCTTGTTGTGTGTAACGGGTGGGCAATTGAATGAAAGCTTCTTCTTTTTTTTTATGAAATTGTTAAAATAATTAAAATTCTCTCTATGGGTAACAGGTTTGACATGTTTGATTTTATTTATTTATTTAAGGAATAGTTTCACCAACAAGTAATTCAGTCCACATAAAAGGGTTGACCATAAAATGAGGGACAAAAAAATAAATAATCACATGAAAAAATGTATGATCTTCAAAAATGACTTTGTCAAAGCAACAAAATAACTAGGGCTTTACAATGATGGTTGGTTAAAATCTTCCTAAAAGTCACAGAGACTACTCAGAGGGACATGTCAAAATGCTGAAATTGGCAATTTAAGTCTTTATTCATATAAAAAATCTGACGTGTTGAATTTTCCATGTGGTCTAAAGGGCACTTCATTTAATATAACAGGCTTTTAAAATGCAATATTGGTGCACGATTTCTACTTAAAATATCAAAGGAACACAAAAGGGAACCATTTTGTGGACTTTCTTCCCCACACGTGTATCTATTTAATAAGGTGAAAAAGCCTTCTGGAGTCGAACAGAATACATTATAACAAAATATACTGAACAAAAAAATAAATGCAACATGCAACAATATATTTTTTTTACTGAGTTACAATTCATATCAGGAAATCAGTCAATTGAAATAAATGAATTAGGCCCTAATCTATGGATTTCACATGACTGGGAATACAGATATGCATCTGTTGGTGACAGATACCTTTAAAACAAAATGGGCCCCATCATCTTGTCACGGTATCTCTGTGCATTCAAATTGATAAAATACTATTGTGTTTGTTGTCCGGAGATTAAGCCTGCCCATAACATAACGCCACCGCCGCCACTCTTTTCACAACGTTGACATCAGCTAACCGCTCGCGCACACGATGCCGTCACGTGGTCTGCGGTTGTGAGGCAGGTTGGAGGCACTGCCAAATTCTCTAAAATTACTTTTGGTAGAGAAATTAACATTCAATTACCTGGCAACAGCTCTGGTGGACACTCCTGCAGTCAGCATACCAATTGCACGCTCCCTTAAAACTTGAGACGTCTGTGGCATTGTGGTGTTTGACAAAACTGTACATTTTAGAGTGTCCTTTTATTGTCCCCAGCACAAGGTGCACCTGTGTAATGATCATGCTGTTTAATCAGCTTCTTGATATGCCAGATCTGTCAGGTGGATGGATTATCTTGGCAAAGGAGAAATCCTCACTAACGTGGATGTAAACAAATTTGTGCACAACATTTGAGAGAAATAAGCTTTTGTGCATATGGACAATTTCTCCGATCTTTTATTTCAGCTCATGAAACATGGGACCAACACTTTACATGTTGCTTTTATATTTTTGTTCAGTGTACACTACCAGTCAAAAGTTTAAGAACCCCGACTCATTCAAGGGTTTTTCTTTATTTTTACAATTTTCTACATTGTAGAATAAAAGTGAAGACATCAAAACTATGAAATAACACATATGGAATCATGCAGTAACCAAAAAAGTGTTAAACAAATCAAAATGTATTTTATATTTGAGATTCTTCAAAGTAGCCACCCTTTGCCTTGATGACAGCTTTGCACAGGTAGTCACCTGGAATGCGTTTCAATTGACATGTGTGCCTTAAAAGTAAATTTGTGGAATTTCTTTCCTTAATGCATTTGAGCCAATCAGTTGTGTTGTGACAAGGTAGGGGGGTATACATAAGATAGCCCAATTTGGTAAAAGACCAAGTCCATATTATAGTAAGAAAAGCTCAAATAAGCAAAGAGAAACGACAGTTCATCATTACTTAAAGACATGAAGGTCTGTCAATCCGGAAAATGTCTAAATCTGAAATGTTCTTCAAGTGCAAAGTCGCAAAAACCATCAAGTGCTATGATGAAACTGGCGCTCATGAGGACCGCCAAAGAAATGTAATACCCAGAGTTACCTCTGCTGCAGAGGATAAGTTCATTAGAGTCACCAGCCTCAGAAATTGCAGCCCAAATAAATGCTTCACAGAGTTCAAGTAACAGACACATCTCAACATCAACTGTTCAGAGGAGGCTGCGTGAATCAGGCCTTCATGGTCTAATTTCTGCAAAGAAACCACTACTAAAGGACACCAATAAGAAGACTTGCTTGGGCCAAAAAACACGAGCAATGGACATTAGACCGGTGGAAATTTGTCCGTTGATCTGGAGTCCAAATTGGAGATTTTTGGTTCTAACCGCCATGTCTTTGTGAGACACGGTGTGGGTGAACGGATGATCTCCGCATGTGTATTTCCCAACGTAAAGCAGGGAGGAGATGTAGGGGTGCTTTGATGGTGACACTGTCTGTGATTTATTTATAATTCAATGCACACCTAACCAGCATCTGGTTTGGGTTTAGTGGGACTATCATTTGTTCTTCAACAGGACAATGACCAATACACTTCCAGGCTGTGTAAGAGATATTTGACCAAGAAGGTGAGTGATGGAATGCTCAACCCAATTGAGATGGTTTGGGATGAGTGAATGAAAAGCAGCCAACAAGTGCTCAGCATATGTGGGAGCTCCATCAAGACAGTTGGAAAAGCATTCCAGATGAAGCTTGCTGAGAGAATGCCAAGAGTGTGCAAAGCTGTCATCAAGGCAAACGGTGGCTATTTGAAGAATCTCAAAAATCAAATATATTTTCATTTGTTAAACACTACCTTGAATGAGTAGGTCTTCTAAAACATTTGACCGGTAGTGTATATTACAACT
The DNA here is from genome assembly GCF_029448725.1 of Salvelinus fontinalis. Lineage (NCBI taxonomy): Eukaryota > Metazoa > Chordata > Actinopteri > Salmoniformes > Salmonidae > Salvelinus > Salvelinus fontinalis. The sequence goes on from NC_074677.1 coordinate 32,441,556, forward strand.
GTTCCTCTTTGTCTAATGTACTGAAGTAAAGTACAGTTTAAATATACCCCTTTACACAGAAGATGATCAACTATAGGCACTTCATCAATCTACTTTCTTCTTAACGCCAAGCTGATTTCTTCAGTCAGTGTAGAAACTCATCATGCCACTACTCCCCAAGCTCCCTCCTGTCTCACCTTTGGCAAAGATAATCAACATGGGTGCACTGTTCCGAAAAACGACGTGAAAGCAACTGCCCTGTCAAAGCACGCCTTATGAATCACAGGGAGTTTGGGACAGGTAACAACTAAGCTCTGACATCCCATGATCCATGAATGTACTTTATTGACAAGCCAAATATACAAATCTCTTTAAGTACCTCTCCCTTGGAGAAATATGCTGGCAAACTCGTCCACTTGTGCCCCCCTGGGGAGATGGAAAGTGCTACAGATATACCGACGGTATTCTGGGTGGGCTCCAGTAAAGGGAAGGTGACCCTTGTATACACCACAAGATGGCCGCCAACTTTGAGTGTTGTTGACGTGAAGAAACATTTGGAAGATGTATTGCTGCCCATTGTGATGTGATCCTCGTAGTAAAATTAAAGAATGTGTGTTTCAGTCTGGAAAAACTAAAGGGATATGGCACCAGTGAACCCAATTGGTTATGGTTAGAGTTATGGGTTGGCATGCCAGTCACATCTGTAAGTCACACCTGTTTTATTTACCCCAGCTTTTAGCTCTGGAAGGTCAATTGAAAATGTTTAATAGCCTTGGTTACATCCTAAATGAAACCCTCTTTTTTTATTTAGTGCACTACTTATGACAAGAGCCCTATGGGCCCTGGTCAAAATAGTGCACTATAATGGAAATAGGATGCCATTTGAGACACAGCCCTAGTCAACACCAAGTATGCTTAACATTTTGAGGTGAAGTCATAGCAGAGGTCCTTAGATTTCCCTCAAATCTCGTTTGACATCATTCATAAGCTATGAAAAGAGCCCACTGGCATATGCTCATTTCAGACACACAAGTTGCAGCTAGTATTACAAACTGTCAGTCAGAACCGAAAGCAATGAAAGTGATGGAGAAATGTAATCCTCCATTTCAGCAGATACAAGCACCATTTCTTAATTTCTTTACCTTCAAGCTTGAATCAAATGTATTTTGACAACAGGTGTAGACTAACAGTGCAATGCTTACTTATGGGCTCTTCCCAACAATGTAGAGAGAAAGAAAATAGAGAAATAGAAAAGTAAAACAAATAATAAAAGTAATAATAAATACACAATGAATAATGATAACTTGGCTATATACACAGGGTACCAGTACAGAGTTGATGTGCATGGGTACGAGGTAATTGAGGTAGATACTGTATGTACATATAACTAGGAATAAATTGACAGATAATGAATAGTAGCAGCAGCATATGTGATTAGTCAAAAAAGTTAGTGCAAAAAGGGTCAATACAGATAGTCTGGGTAACTATTTGGTTAACTAATTAACTATTTATCAGTCTTATGGCTTGGAGTAGAAGCTGTTCAGGGTCCTGTTGGTTTCAGACTTGGTGAATCGGTACCGCTTGACATGCGGTAGCAGAGAGAACAGTCTATGACTTGGGTGGCTGGGGTCTTTTAAGATTTTTAGGGCCTTCCTCTGACACCGCCTGATATAGTTGTGGGTGAACAGGGAATACAGGAGGGGACTAAGCACGCACCCCTGAGGGGCCCCCGTGTTGAAGGTCAGCGTGGTGGATGTGTTGTTGCCTACTCTCATCAACTGGGGCGGCCCATCAGGATGTCCAGGATCCAGTTGCAGAAGGAGGTATTCATTTCCAGGGTCCTTAGCTTAGTGATGAGCTTTGAGGGCACTATGGTGTTGAACGCTAAGCTTTAGTTAATGAACATCCTTATCACATCTGTGTTCCTCTTGTTCGGGTGGGAAAAGGCAGTGTGGAGTGCAATAGAGATGACGTCTTCTGTGGTTCTATTGGGGCGCTATGCGAATTGGAGTGGGTCCAGGGTGTCTGCGATGATGGTGTTTATGTGAGCCATGACCAGTCTTCCAAAGCATTTCATGGCTACAGATGTGAGTGCTACAGGGCAATAGTAATTTGACAGGTTACCTTGGCGTTCTTGGGCACAAGGACAATGGTGGTCTGCTGGAAACATGAAGTTATTACAGACTGGGTCAGAGAGAGGTTTAAAATGTCAGTGAAGATACTTGCAAGCTGGTCAACACATGCTTTGAGTAAGCGTCTTGGAAGTCCGTCTGGCCCTGCGGCCTTTTGAATGTTAACCTGTTTAAAGATTTTACTCACATCGGCTACGGAGAGCGTGATCACACAGTTGTCCAGAACAGCTGATGCTCTCATGCATGGTTCAGTGTTTCTTGCCTCGAAGCAAGCATAGAAGGCATTTAGCTGGCCTGGTAGGCTTGCGTCACTGGGATGCTTACGGCTGTGTTTCCCTTTGTAATCTGTGATATTTTGCAAGCCCTGCCACATCCAGCGAGCGTCAGAGCCAGTGTATTAGGATTCGATCATAGTCCTGTATTGATGCTTTGTCTGTCTGACAGTTCGTCAGAGGGCGTAGCAGGATTTCTTATAAGCATTATTTTCCTGCAGGGATGGGCAGCATTCATTTAATTTTATTGCCATGCATTATTGGCATTATTGGCGGCAGATAGCCTAGTGGTTAGAGCGTTGGGCCAATAACCGAAAGGTTGCTAGATCGGTAAAAATCTGTCGTTCTGCCCCTGAACAAGGCAGTTAACCCACTGTGCCTAGGCCGTAATTGTAAATAAGAATTTGTTCTTAACTGACTTGCCCAGTTAAATAAAGGTTAAAAAAAGCATCATTTCAAATATGATTTGCTTATCCTGTCAGTGATATTAAAAGGCTTGGTAAACACAGCATGTTTGAAGACAACGTTTAAGCTGTCACTGCCCACGCACGTCCGTCTCTCTGATGTGTCCCTCTCTGCCTGCCTGTCTTCCACATCTCATCATTAGTCTGTTGGAAAGTGTCTCTGGGCCCTCCTGCCGTGATGTTCTGATGGAACACAGACAACAAACAAAGAAGGGAGGGAGGTAGGAAGGGAGAATGTCTGCAAATTTCCCCCCACCTACACAGATGTTAACACAGTGGTATCTGTCTGGCTAGATAGGGACAGACCGGCAAACAGTTGTGGCGGCGGGCGCAAGTCACTGCTCACACCTTTCAGCACAACAGAAAATTCTCTCCTCTCTCTCTCTATTTCCCTCTTTCTCTCTCTCCCCCCTCATTTCATTAACCTGTTTGGTTGTTGTCTCTCTCATCGCTGGAAAAAGCTGCTCCAATCACTCGCTCTTTGCACTACTTTAACACTTCCCACTGTTTTTTGGTACACTCTCAGGCAATCTGAGCAGCATGCCGAGTGTCGAGCCTCTCTCCTGACTGAAAGCCTCAGCCCCAGGTTCTTATTAATGCAGCACCAGCACTCCGACTGAGAGAATGTCACTTTTGATGTCCCCCTACAGTTATTGGTGGGGGGTGAGCCGACTAATGAAGTAAAAGTAAAATGCCTTGAGCTGAAAGTCTGTGTGTCGAACGTCCCTCCCTCCCTTGGACATCACGTTGTGCAACTGTGTTTGTTTGTTTGTTGATGTCATGGGCGTTGGACATTGCATTTTCATCACTAATCGTGTCCATGTTTTTTTAAAGGATAGAGTTTGGGATTTCTAGTTTTTTTTCTGTTTGAACTTGTGATGGGGCTTTTTATTGATATAATGCCAGCTCTAGTGGATTATGCACTAGCCAAGCATTTTTCGAGAATGGTGAATTTACGTTATGGTATACGTATTTACAGTACCAGTCAAAGTTTGGACTCACCTACTCATTCAAAGGTTTTTCTTTATTTTTACTATTTTCTACGTTGTAGAATAATAGTGAAGACATCAAAACTATGAAATAACACATAAGTAGTAAGCAAAAAAGTGTTAAAAAAATCAAAATATATTTTATATTTGAGCTTCTTCAAAGTAGCCTCCCTTTGCCTTGACAGCTTTGCACACCCTTGGCATGCTCTCAACAAGCTTTCCTGAAATGCTTTTCCAACAGTCTTGGAAAATATGCATTTGTTGGCTGCTTTTCCTTCACTCTGCAGTCCAACTCATCTCAAACCGTCTCAATTGGGTTGAGGTGGGTGATTGTGGAGGCCAGGTCATCTGATGCAGCACTCCATCACTCTCCTTCTTGGTCAAATAGCCCTTACACAGCCTGGAGGTGTGTTGGGTCATTGTCCTGTTGAAAAACAATTGATCGTGTCTATTACTTGAACTCTGTGAAGCATTTATTTGGGCTGATATTTCTGAGGCTGGTATTTCTAATGAACTTATCCTCTGCAGCAGTGTTAACTCTGGGTCTTCCTTTCCAGTGGTGGTCCTCATGAGAGCCAGTTTCATCATAGTGCTTGATGGTTTTTGCGACTGACCATAATGTCTTAAAGTAATGATGGACTGTCGTTTCGCTTTGCTTATTTGAGCTGTTCTTGCCATAATATGGTATTTTACCAAATCTTCTGTATATCACCCCTACCTTGTCACAACACAACTGATTGTGTCAAACTCATTAAAAGGAAATAAATCCCACAAATTAACTCTTAACAAGGCACACCTGTTAATTTAAATGCATTCCAGGTGACTATCTCACGAGGCTGGTTGAGAGAGTGCCAAGAGTGTGCAAAGCTGTCATCAAGTCAAAGGGTGGCTACTTTAAAGAATCTCAAATATAAAATATATTTAGATTTGCTAAGCACTTTTTTTTATTACTACATGATTCCATATGTGTTATTATAGTTTTGATGTCTTCACTATTATTCTACAATGTTGAAAATTGTAAAAATAAAGAAAAACCCTTGAATGAGTAGGTGTGTCCAAACTTTTGACTGGTATTGTACATGGTAATTACTTGTCCAATAGGGGCAATGTGATTGCCTGTTAACATACTGTAGCCTCGCAATGAGGAAGGGCTAAACCGTGAGTTACGGCTTCTTAACTACTTGGAATGAATACCTAAACTTAATTAATGTTTTACATAACTTGGTTTATGACAGGCTTAGAGGCACACAAATACACTATCACTGGTATCAATAATGTCCTCATCACAATTGCCTTATTTCACTGCAGACCTAGGTCCAAATACTATTTTAAATAATTTCTAATACTTTATCTGTGCTTGATTATGCTGGCCTGACTTCATGCCAATACAACAGTCTCAAAGCTCAACCCTGCCAATCTGGCACAAACGCTCAAAGTATTTGAAATATTTCAAAGTGGTATTTTACCCCAGGTCTGTTTCGTTGTGTATTTTGTTTTCATGGTTTACTCATTAGTTTCTGTGTCTGTCATGTATTTGTTTTCTTCATCCAGATGCCCCCACCACTACCCCTATACCCACTACAGCTACCACCACAATTCCCACCACCACCACCACCATCTCTCTCCCTGAAGCCACTGCAGGTACAGTATAACCTCCCACCACCTCCCTGTGTTTGTGTGTGCGTGTGCTGGTTGTGCGTGCATTGTTTGTGTGCATATGCGTTACCCACCACACCACAAACACCACCACTTACAACATCCACACTGCGAGTGTGTGTGTGTGTATGTAAGCATGTTTATTCTACAGATATCATTACCACCACCCTCTACTCATGGTAATGTATGACCTGACAACCCCTAGTGTGTGAGGAAAATAGAAATATTTGCTGTCTGCCAGTCCTGATAAGATTGAGACGTATTGTTATGTTTTTATTGTTGATCTCTGGAAGTTTGCAACCAAATCCTGGGCTGGTAGATACCATGCATTCTCTACCAAGTCTGATTAAAAAATAGAGCATGTCTTGGTCTGGTACATAATAATGTCAGAAGTCTAACCCCGAAAATGGACATGATTTAGAAAATATGAGCAAATATGACAAATGCAGACATAATGGTGTTATCAGAATCTCAGGCCTTGGGCACAGACATACGCTCCTGGCTCAGCACATCCCAACATTCCAAACAGGTGTCAGTCATGAATAGACCAAGGCAAAAACAGGCCTAATCAGTCAGGATTCTTTTTCCAAACAATTTCCATAAAATTGAGACTGAGATCTAAAAAATAATAGTGGACATACAGTTGAAGTCGGAAGTTTACATACACCTTAGCCAAATACATTTAACCTCTCTGCGCACAGATCCCTTTAGCGGGATCATTTTCCTAAACAATCGCTGAATTGCAGGGCGCCAAATTCAAAAATATTACTAAAAATATTTATAATCATGGAATCACAAGTGAAATATACCAAAACACAGCTTAGCTTGTTGTTAATCCACCTATCATGTCAGATTTAGAAAATATGCTTTACAGCGAAAGCAATCAAAGCTTTTGTGAGTGTATTAATCAATGCTAGAACAGCTAGCCCCAAATTAGCATGGTCACGAAAGTCAGAAAAGCAATAAAATAAATGGCTTACGTTTGATAATCTTCGGATGTTTGCACTCACGAGATTCCCAGTTACACAATAAATGTTATTTTTGTTCGATAAATATTAGTTTTATAACAGAAAAACGCCATTTGGGTTGCGCGTTATGTTCAGAAAACCACAGCCTCGTTCCGTTCGACGAAAATTCCAAAAAGTATTGTAGAAACATATCAAATGTTTTTATAATCAATCCTCAGGTTGTTTTTAACATACATAATCGATAATATTTCAACCGGACCGTAACCTATTCAATAAGAGAGAGAAAGAAAATATTGAGCTACCCCTCTCGCGCGCAGGAACTAATCAAGGGACACCTGACTAGTTTTGAAAAATCTTTTTCAAAATAAAAGCCTGAAACTGTCTAAAGCCTGGTCCACGGCCTAAGGAAGCCATTTGAAAAGGAATCTGGTTGTTACCCCTTTAAATGGAAGAGGGACGGGCAATGAAACACAGATTTAAAAAAAAAAAAAAAAAAAAAAAAACATTAAAAATAAAAAAAATCACATCCGGGTTAGATTTCCTCAGGTTTTCGCCTGCAAAATCAGTTTTGTTATACTCACAGACAATATTTTGACAGTTTTGGAAACTTTGGAGTGTTTTCTATCCTAATCTGTAAATTATATGCATATTCTACGATCTGGGCCTGAGAAATAGTCTGTTTACCTTGGGAACGTTGTTTAAAAAAATATAAAAAATCTGACCCCTAGCATCAAGAAGTTAAACTCAGTTTTTCACAATTCCTGACATTTAATCATAGTAAAAATTCCCTGTTTTATGTCAGTTTGGATCACTTTATTTTAAGAATGTGAAATGTCAGAATAATAGTAGAGAGAATGATTTATTTCAGGTTTTATTTCTTTCATCACATTCCCAGTGGGTCAGAAGTTTACATACACTCAATTAGTATTTGGTAGCATTGCCTTTAAATTGTTTAACTTGGGTCAAACGTTTCAGGTAGCCTTCCACAAGCTTTTCACAATAACTTGGGTGAATTTTGTCCCATTCCTCCTGACAGAGCGGGTGTAACTGAGTCAGGTTTGTAGGCCTCCTTGCTCGCACACTCTTTTTCAGTTCTGCCCACAAATTTTCTATAGGATTGAGGTCAGGGCTTTGTGATGGCCACTCCAATACCTTGACTTTGTTGTCCTTAAGCCATTTTGCCACAACTTTGGAAGTATGCTTGGGGTCATTGTCCGTTTGGAAGACCCATTTGCGACCAAGCTTTAACTTCCTGACTGATGTCTTGAGATGTTGCTTCAATATATCCATATCATTTTTCACCCTCATGATGCCATTTATTTTGTGAAGTGCACCAGTCCCTCTTGCAGCAAAGCACCCCCACAACATGATGCTGCCACCCCGTGCTTCACGGTTGGGATGGTGTTCTTCGGCTTGCAACCCTCCCCCTTTTTCCTCCAAACATAACGATGGTCATTATGGCCTAAAAGTTATATTTTTGTTTCCTCAGACCAGAGGACATTTCTCCAAAAAGTATGATCTTGGTCCCCATGTGCAGTTGCAAACTGTAGTCTGTCTTTTTTATGGCGGTTTTTGGAGCAGTGGCTTCTTCCTTGCTGAGCGGCCTTTCAGGTTATGTCGATATAGGACTCGTTTTACTGTGGGTATAGATACTTTTGTACCCATTTCCTCCAGCATCTTCACAAGGTCCGTTGATGTTGTTCTGGGATTGATTTGCACTTTTCGCACCAAAGTACATGCATCTCTAGGAGACAGAATACGTCTCCTTCCTGAGCGGTATGACGGCTGCGGGGTCCCATGGTGTTTATACTTGTGTACTATTGTTTGTACAGATGAACGTGGTACCTTCAGACGTTTGGAAATTGCTCCCAAGGATGAACCAGACTTGTGGAGGTCTACAATTTTTTTCTGAGGTCTTGGCTGATTTCTTTTGATTTTCCCATGATGTCAAGCAAAGAGGCACTGAGTTTGAATGTAGGCCTTGAAATACATCCACAGGTACACCTCCAATTGACTCAAATTATGTCAATTAGCCTATCAGAAGCTTCTAAAGCCATGACATAATTTTCTGGAATTTTCCAAGCTGTTTAAAGGCACAGTCATCTTAGTGTATGTAAACTTCTGACCCACTGGAATTGTGATACAGTAAATTATAAATGAAATTATCTGTCTGTAAATTGTTGGAAAAATGACTTCTGTCATGCACAAAGTAGATAACCGACTTGCCAAAACTATAGTTTGTTAACAAGAAATTTGTGGAGTGGTTGAAAAACAAGTTTTAATGACTCCAACCTAAGTGTACAGTATGTAAACTTCCGACTTCAACTGTATATAGCATCCACATTTACATCAAAGTGACAGGATCAGGGTAATTAACACTAGAAAAGCCTGGCTTCTTGGGGACCCCCCTTCAAGCCAAAACAAGTAATTTTGACTCCAATATTCTAACAGTCTAATAATTTATTAAAATTTTATTTCACCTTTATTTAACCAGGTAGGCTAGTTGAGAACAAGTTCTCATTTGCAACTGCGACCTGGCCAAGATAAGGTAAAGCAGTTCGACACATACAACAACACAGAGTTACACATGGAATAAACAAACATACAATCAATAATACAGTAGAAAAATCTACATACAGCATGTGCAAATGAGGTAGGATAAGAGAGGTAAGGCAATAAATAGGCAATGGTGGCAAAGTAATTACAATATAGCAATTAAACACTGGAATGGTAGGATGTGCAGAGGATGAATGTGCAAGTTGAGATACTGGGGTGCAAAGGAGCAAGATAATAAATAAATAAATACAGTATGGGGATGCGGTAGATTGGGTGGGCTATTCAGATGGGCTATGTACAGGTGCAGTGATATGTGAGCTGCTCTGACAGCTGGTGCTTAAAGCTAGTGAGGGAGGTAAGAGTCTCCAGCTTCAGAGATTAATAAACACATTTCATATACAGTATGCTATCGTAAAACAAATATTTTGGTTGTGTTTATGAAGGTCTTGAGTAACAGAATACAAAAATAATTCAAAGAACACAATAGCTTTTTAATTCGTTAATGTTAATATAGGCTATCTGTTTCCATGTGCTCAAGTGTGGAGCACATGGAACAGTGGTTATTCTTGGAAAAAGTTACATTTTGAAATAGAGCTCATCTCTTCAATTTGGTAGTATTTTAATTGTTTTGGAAACCTCAGACTCTGCTCTTTCTGATACTATACTGTATATAAATAAAAACGTCTTACCTTCATGTGACTTAAACAAGTAACTTCTTGGAAATTACGTGTCCTCTTAACTTATTATCAAAATTCTAAAAGCATACGTGTGTTAAATATACTTATTTTGGAAAGTTCAAGGACGGAAGGGGGCATGACTTTAAAAATGGCAGAGATATTTACATTTGTAATTCATATTAAGAAAAATAGTGTTAAAACACAAACTCAGATCTCAACGATCAGACATACAAACGAACAGACTGTCTGGCTGCCATCTTGGATTATATTTTTGTGTTCCTACTGGAGAGGCTAGGCTCAGGGTCCCTCCCACTGCAACTCGAGGCTGTCATTGGCACTCCTCAGAGCTGCCCGCTTGCGCCCATCACAATTCTCTCTAAAATGTTCACCCGCTTTCTCTCTCCCTCTCTCTTTCTCCCTTTCTCTCCCTCTCACCATCTCCCTCTCCCTTCTCCCCCTCTCTCTCCTCTCTCTCTCGTTGCTCCCACAATCTTATCATGATCTGGGGCTGTATCCCGTCCTGTCTGACTCCTTTGTGTTTCCTAAGGGGTGACAATGACGCCCTATTTTCAAACGCTCAGACAAGAAAGCTGGGACTGGGACAGGCGGACGACTTCCTTCTCTTCCATTCACATTCATATATTGTAGCGCCATAGACTCTTCTTTTCTCTAGTGAGGTGCGTCTCACTTCGACCAGAAAAGTTCAGGTCCCTTGCCACTCCTCAAAATATATTTGCCTTATGCAAAAGCGATATGCAAAAAGTTAACTGTCTCCTTGCGCTGTCGCGAGAATGCATTCACAATGACCTCGACAGTTAGCGGTAAAGTGATATGTTAAAGTTCAGATCGGTGCTCGACTAAACTTTTGTTAGCCTTTGGAGCCGGCGTTGTAAATGCTGAGCACTGATGTTATCATTGCATGGAGTCACTCGTTTGATCCTATTTCCTGTTAAGGCTATTATACAGAAAGGAGTTAGATTGATACATGTAGCTCTGATCTCTCCCCTGCCTTTCTTGTATCATCTTGTACCTGATGCAATGAACAGGCAATAGATTTTATTTTTCTGTTGCAACTCATGCTACCTTAGCTCACCAGTTACTGCAGATTCAATGTTTCTCCTTACTACTGCATAGGCTTACTTTTAAGCCCCCCAAACAAAACAGACTTGAATTGTTTTTTGTCTTGGAGAAACACTGACAAGATACCAATGGGTCCTCTAGATCTGGGACCGCATGTACTTACCTAGTGCTGATCTAGGATTAGTTTTGCCTTTGAGGTAAACATGAATAAGACTACATGGACAGGGGGACCTGATCCTAGATCAGCACTTCTACTGTGAGACGCTTTTTGACAACGAGCCCTAGTATTTGCAGGCTGCCAGTTGATCTATAAATGATGTTGAAACATTCTGTTAAGTGAGTAATGGACATGGATGTGACCTGTCACTTTCGCCAACTGTTTTCCTTTCTCACTCCAATCGCCAATATGTGCATGACAAGACGATGATGTCACAAATCATTAGTCAACTCTATTATTAGGTCAATACGACATCTCGGTTGCCATACTATTGTGGACTAACTATAACCATTTGATTGTATTAGATTTTCAACTTAGTGCCACATAAAGCCATCTGCAACGGTTAGTAAATGCACGATTCTCTCTCCATAATGACACTCATTGTCAGAAACAGTTGCTAAAGGCCATTTTTGGCATTGCAATTTCAAATCTCCTGATTGTGCTTAAACAAAACAACACTTTACAACTGGTGTTTGAGCAGAGCAGCCTTGAACTAGAAATCCAATCAAAGTCTCTGACAGACCTTTCTCCGCACGGTTGGAACAAATCTAGACTGGGAAAAAACAGGCATTGTGCTCGATGATGCCATCTGATTGGATTAAGTGAAAGACCAAAGACCTAATGACGATGCTGATTAGTTACACCTTCTACTCACACCAAACAAGTGGGTGTGTCTAAGTAGGATGTTACCTGCTTTGTCAGACTCATGTAATCTAGTATCGCAATAAAATAATATGAGGTATTTTATTGTTCAACCGGTGGATACTTTGAAGAATCTAAAATCTGAAATAAATTTTGCTTTGTTTAACACTTTTTTGGTTACTAGATGATTCCATAATTTTGATGTCTTCACTATTATTCTACAATGTAGAAAATAGTAAAAATAAAGAAAAACCATTGAATGAGTAGGCGTATCCAAACTTTTGACTGGTACTGTATGTCACTAGTAGTAAACGTATATAATGGGGAATTGATTAAAAGAGTAGTTCAAGACATATCAAAAGGGAGGATGAATGCAATTGAAAGAACCTTAATTTATCATATTTTCTACTGTTTTTATTTGTCTGCTTTATGTATACTGAACAAAAATATAAACACAACATGTAAGTGTTGGTCCCATGTTTCATGAGCTGAAATAAAAAATCCCTGACATTTTCCATACGCACAAAAAGCTTGTTTCGCTCAAATTTTATGTACAAATTTGTTTACACCCCAGTTAGTGAGCATTTCACCTCTGCCAAGATTATCCATCCACCTGACAGGTGTGGCATATCAAGAAGCTGATTAAACAGCATGATCATTACACAGGTGCATCTTGTGCTGAGGACAATAAAAGGCCACTTTAAAATGTGCAGTTTTGTCACGCAATACAATGCCACAGATGTCTTAAGTTTTGAGGAAGCTTGTAATTGGCATGCTGACTGCAGGAGTGTCCACCAGAGCTGTTGCCAGAGAATTGAATGTTAATTTCTCTACCATATGCCGCCTCCAACGTTGTTTTAGAGAATTTGGCAGTACGCCCAACCGGCCTCACAACCACAGACCACGTGTAACCACGCCAGCCCAGGATCTTCACATTCAGCTTCATCACCTGCGGGATTGTCTGAGACCAGCCACCCGGACAGCGGATGAAACTGAGGGGTATTTCTGTCTGTAATAAAGCCCTTTTGAGGGAAAAACTCATTCTGATTGGGAGGGCCTATTCATGGGAGGGCCTATGCCCTCCCATGCCCAACAATGGCTGTGTTCTTCTGCCCATTTATGTAAAATCCATAGATTAGGGCCTAATTCATTTATTTCAATTGACTGATTTCCTTACATGAACTGTAACTGGAAATTGTTGCAAGCTGCGATAATATTTTTGTTCAGTGTTAGTTTCTAACGGAGTTTTACATTTCTGTCACATATGGAACCACTGTCATCAAGTGCGCTGTTTAGAATAGAGTTTTCCCGCGAATTACATTTTGGCAAGTGTTTGAAAATGAGGAGTTGCATATTCTGTTAAGATGAATTACCATAATCTAAATGTGATTTGACCACAGTGGATGGACGCCCTAATGGATTATGCTCCCAAAAGATGTTTATTAAATGGCCAGTGAATTCAAATCCTGGTCCAGTTGTCCAGTGACACATTTTCTTAACGGAAACCCTGACACACACATACACCAATGAGTTGGAAGCAATGGGTCAGCCGCAGTACAGCATTCCTGCACGATTATAGACGTTAATTATAGACGTTAATGCACTGAACATTTACTGAGAATGAAGTTTACTTATGCAGGAACGCAGTGACAAACTTAACTTGCACATGCTGTAGACATATTGCACTGTAAATAATGATGACACATTGTTCCTATGTTGTTGCACTTAATAAAGTGGACCTCAACATGGCAGACTCGTCATTATTAGAAAGATAAACCCCATTTACGGGTATCTTTCCCAGGCCGTCTTTTTGCTTTTAGCTTTTAACATTATTCCTGTGTATTTAGATGTGAGGGAACAGTCTCTTATGGACGTTATGCGCTCTGCCGGCTGATTATATTTCTCCACAAGCGCAGATGCGTATAGATCAGAGGCAGTAGCGGCAAGCAAATCTATCAAAGCCTCCGCGGGGTAGATGCCACTTAGAAATGTAATACATTTTTGATAAACTGGCTATAAGGAGACTGGAATGGGGGTATGCTGCACTTTTATAAAAATCTATTATAGCCTCAACTCAAGACTAAGGCACTCAGTGGCTTCAGGAGGTGACATTTAGATATTACTAAATTGCCATTTACACAGCAAATAAATGGCTATATGGAAGGAACTTGCTCACCTCCATCCGCACGAGGGACAGATGTCATTAATAAAAAATAAAAAAAATGCCCTCTAAACACAGCTCCGAAATGTATGTTTATCGATATTTAGGCTTTTTTTTTTTTTGCTTTTAAAAAGCTTTTACAAATGTGATTAAAGGCCAAAGCTCGCTCTCGTTCTATCTATACGTCTCCATTTTTACCCTCTCCCATCTACTTTATCCCTCCCTTTATCTCACATTCTTTTTGGTCCTATTCCCAAAGCATTCTTCCTACCAAATCTTTCCTTCAGCTTCCCTTATTCTTGCCCTCCCTCTTTGTATTGTTTCCCTCCATTTCTTCTCTTCCCTTATTCGTTCCCTCCATCTCCTTCTCTATCTTTATGTCAGTCAGAAAGGCAAAGCAAGAGCTTTTCCGCTTGACATGCAGTGTTTTGTGCTGGCCCTGTCCTAAGGGCAGGCCGTTGTCCTTTTGGTAGTCAGGGGCAACAGTAGTTATTGTCATCTCTAATGTCATCTCTAATGCGGACCCACTCCTGTTTGGAAAAGTCCACAGATACCAAGACACTCAGTCATCTAGAACACTCCCTACCTCTATCTTTCCTGCTCTCTCTTCATACACCTCTCTAACATTCTCTCTGGCTCCCTCTCGCTCCTACTCTCCCCTCTCTTTCTCCATCCCTTGCTCTCCTTCCCACCCTCCCCTTACTTCTTCGCTCCCTTTCTCTCTCAGCTTAAATACAGTATATGACTAATGATGTACCAAAACGAGACGTCAGAGAATTACAGTCAGCTCAACCCAGCAACGTAAATAGACACTCGTAAAGCAGCGTTTGGGAGACAGAAAAAGCCATTAATAAAATGTACCCCCACTAATAAAACGGAAATGAATTAGGAGACCGAGGTGCCACCGCCTGTTAATTGATGAAAAGCTATAAACAGAGACGGCAACCAATTCATTTCACCCCCCTCCAAACACAAAAACACAACAAAAACGCTTTTGTCAATACTTAAACTGCATAAACACCATCTGGTAAACTGATTTTGGGATTGAACAAATGAATTGCCCTTGCCTGCACAAGCACTTGCAAGATAGAGTTGTCCATTTCTCTTGATTCTTTCCAGCAGCATAAAGCAGGGACAGAGAGTGATGGCTCGCCGGCAGAGGATGGGCTAATTCACTAAAGGTCAATTGCTTTACAATGGGGGAAAACAACAACTGCAGTTGTGTGATACACCGCTCATTGAGCGCATCCCGCTGAATTTATTAGGCTTAGCAACATGCAAACACAGACATGCACCCAATACGTCTTTTTTATGTTGAGGTATATTGTTATTTGAGGCAATGTTTGCACTCCATGATGGCTCCAAGGAGATGGAAGTCATAAAGCAGGCTGGGGAAGGTAATCCGCTAGCTAGGCCTGAATCACCTACGTCCTACAACAATGAAGCTTGGTGTGCGTGTGAGCATCAACAGAAGGCTTGATTCTTACATTTTTGTTGTATTTACACCTTGATTTGAATGGACATTCTCTGATAATTGATGTCAATTAAGCAAGATAATTGATGTCAAGTTAATTTAAATATAGAATGTTGGGACTATTATGATTAATATAATCTGTGGCCAAAGCAATGTCATTCTGTAGTGATTGCTGTAACCACCCACCAACAGAATAAGAATACACTATACAGTGCTGTCGGAAAGTATTCAGACCCCTTAACTTTTTCTACATTTTGTTACGTTACAGCTTTATTCTGAAATGTATTAGATATTTTTTTCTTCTCAGCAATCTACACACAATACCCCATAATGACAAAGCGAAAACACGTTTTTAGAATGTTTTGCACATGAATTAAAACTAAAAATCAGAAATAGCTTATTTACATAAGTATTCAGACCCTTTGCTCAGGTGCATCCTGTTTCCATTGATCATCCTTGATGTTTCTACAACTTGATTGGTCAATTCAATTGATTGGACATTATTTGGAAAGGCACACACCTGTCTATATAAGTTCCCACAGTTGACAGTGCATGTCAAAGCAAAAACCAAGCCATGAGGTCGAAGGAATTGTCCGAGCTCCGAGACAAGATTGGGTCAAGGCACAGATCTGGGTAAAGGTACCAAAAAAATGTCTACAGCATTGAAGTTCCCCAAGAACACAGTGGCCTCCATCATTCTTAAATGGGAGAAGTTAGGAACCTCCGACAATCTTCCGCCCGGCCAAACTGAGCAATCGGGGAGAAGGGCCTTGGTCAGGGAGGTGACCAAGACCCCCGATGGTCACACTGTCAGAGCACCAGAGTTCCTCTGTGGAGATGGGAGAACCTTCCATAAGGACAACCATCTCTGTAGCACTCCACCAATCAGGCCTTTATGGTAGAGTGGCCAGACGGAAGCCACTCCTCGTAAAAGTCACATGACATCCCGCTTGGAGTTTGCGAAAAAGCACCTAAAGACTCTGACCATGAGAAACAAGATTCTCTGGTCTGATGAAACCAAGATTATATGTGATGCTTGTCTGGAGGAAACCTGGCACCATACCTAAGGTGAAGTATGGTGGTGGTAGCATCATGCTGCCACCACCAGCGGCAGCGACTGGGAGACTAGTCAGGATCGAGGCAAAGATGAATAGAGCAAAGTACAGGGAGATTCTTGATGAAAACCTGCTCAGGCCCTCAAAATTGGGCAAAGGTTCACCTTCAAGGTTTTTAATACTTACGTAAATGTGTTGTTTCATTTTTATTTAAAAAATGTAAATAGCAAACATTTATAAAAACCTGTTTTTGCTTTGTCATTATGGGCTATTGTGTGTGTTGAATTTTTTTTTAATTGAATAAGGCTGTAACGTAACAAAATGTGGAAAAAGTCATGGTGTCTGAATACTTTCCGAAGGCACTGTATATAGAAAAGTATGTGGACACCCCTGCAAATTTCAGCCACACCCGTTTGACAGGTATATAAAATTGAGCACACCGCCATGCAATCTCCATGGGGCAAAAAAAAATAATAATTGGCAGTAGAATGGCCTTACTGAAAAGCTCAGTGACTTTCAACGTGGCACCGTCATAGGATGTCACCTTTCCAAAAAGTGTGTAAATCAAATGTCTGCCCTGCTAGAGCTGCCCGGTCAACGTTAAGTGCTGTTATTGTGAAGTGGTAACTTCTAGGTGCAACAACGGCTCAGCAATCTCACAGAACGGGGCCGCTGAGTTCTGAAGCGTGTAGCGGGGAAAAATTGCCTGTTCTCGGTTGCGACACTCACTACAGAGTTCCAAACTGCCTCTGGAAGCAATGACAGCACAAGAACTGTTCATCTGGAGCTTCATGAAATGGGTTTCCATGGCTGAGCAGCCACACACAAGCCTAAGATCACAATGTGCAATCCGGCGAACAAATCTGTGTTTGGGAGATACCAGAATAACGCTACTTGCCCCGATGCATAGTGCCAACTGTAAGGTTTGGTGGAGGAGGAGTAATTGTTTGGGGCTGTTGTTCATGGTTCCGGCTAGACCCCTTAGTGCCAGTGAAGGGATATCTTAACGCTACAGCATATAATGACATTCTAGACGATTCTGTGCTTCCAACTTTGTGGCAAGAGTATTGGGAAGGCCCTTTTCTGTTTCAGTATGACAATGCCCCCGTGCACAAAGCGAGGTCCATACAGAAATGGTTTGTCGAGATCGGTGTGGAAGAACATGACTGGCCTGAACAGAGCCCTGACCTCAACCCCATTGAACACCTTTGGGATGAATTGGAACGCCGACTGGGAGCCCGGCCTAATTGCCCAACATCAGTGCCCGACCTCACTAATGTTGTTGTGGCTGAATGGAAGCAAGTCCAGGTAGCAATGTTCCAACATCTAGTGGAAAGCCTTCCCAGAAGATTGGAGGCTGTTATAGCAACAAAGGCGGGACCAACTCCATATTAACACTCATGTTTTTGGAATGAGATGTTCGACAAGCAGGTGTCCACATACTTTTGGTCATGTAGTGTTTATCCAGAGGGTCATATCATAGTATCTTTCCTCAGATAATGTACTCCACTAAAGATGAGTATTTTTACCAATTATGTAGAGTTAAAAAATAGTTTGGTAAACGCTGATCACCATTCGCAGTGAGTAAAGTAATGCTTTCAATAATTGTTTTCACAAAAGGTGGGTAAACACTTTGCAAAAACATTTTACGCCTAATGTATTCTCCCTCACGAAAAATGAAAAAACCCCTACAAAAATGTCAGATAATTATAATCCGCATAATAATTCACGTTTCCTGTTGCTGCAGGATTACTTTCCTGCTGTGAGAAATTGGTCAAATTAAGATTGCAGATCTGTATGTGTGTTTACCCTCCACTACACCACTGATTTTGACTCGTATCAAACCCATATCAAGCCTCCTGGACTAAAAAGCATGATATAACTGTGGGCATTTTACTTCTACAGTGCAGACACTGGTTCCAGTGGGGATTCTCTCCTATGTACTGTCAACCAGAACAGATTTTACAGTGGTTGTGGTGCAGTGGAATTATCAGTAGCCCGTTGTCACGTCTGCTGATGTCAGCAAGGACGCTAGTGCCTCAGGTGACCTGCGACACAAGGCAAGAGAGAGAAAGGGAGAAGGGGGAGGAGGAGGTCTGAATCATGGGCTGGCGATAGCTCATCAGTAGACATATTGACCGGCTGGTGCAGCAGTCACAGCCAAGTAATGGGGTTAGCAGACATCCAGGGGCCACCAATGATTGAGGGTTGCAGAGACAGATGCTTTATTGTATTGCTTGATTTGAATGAGCAACCGCATAGCAGGCTAGTGTAGCACACATAACCAGGACACATCCCTAGCGGAGCCCTTTGAGCAGCCCCTCCAGCTGTTTTAGGAGGACTGCTTAGAGCCCGTCTTTCCCGAAAAGATTTTACTAGACCTCAAACAGAGGCTGTGATGTCGTACTACGTCTTAAAATGTAGAACGATTTGACTGTGCCAGACGTTTGATTCTCTTTTCTTCATGCCTACTTGTTTCAGGACACTGTCATTGAACCGCACCGTCTAACTCTTCCCTCCTTCCTGAGGACACGCAGTCTGCTCCTCTTTGATAACTCATTCTACTTTCAAGTGTACCAGAGGTGATCAGGCCTACAATCAGCCCAATTAAGGAAGCGCTAGTAAAAAGCGAACAGTGAAGCAGTGAACCCTTTTTAAAAGGTCAGAATACATTTTAAAGAGCAGGCCGAGGAGGTGAAACAGTGGCCGTGTCCGAAATCTTGCTTGCCTACTACTTATTTAAACTGTATACTGTCTACTAATCGTACTACATACTATTAAACAACACGTATCAGCATATTGATGCGGCTCATCCTACTAAGAATGCGTAGTCTAACGCTCAATTACGTTGATTCCCGTCATTCGTTAATTTTGGCGCAGCTCGTCCCCTCAGCTGATTATCAGCTGTTGACAAACACACGTCTCAAAAGACGATTATTTTCCTCAATAGTGTGCAGCGAATTCTACTAGATGAAAAGCTGAAATTAGTATGGCATCCTGGCATTTAACTTTTATGCGCTACGGATACCGAATACGGGTTCACTTTCCTAAACAACCGCTGAATTGCAGGGCGCCATATTCAAAAATATTCCTAAACATATTTATAATCATGCAATCACAAGTGAAATATACCAAAACACAGCTTAGCTTGTTGTTAATCCACCTATCGTGTCAGATTTTGAAAATATATTTTACAGCGAAAGAAATCCAAGCTTTTGTGAGTGTAGCTTTCAATGCTATAACAGCTTAGCCTTATATTAGCTTGGTAGCTTGGTCACGAAAGTAAGAAAAGCAATAAAATGAATCGCTTACCTTTGATAATCTTCGGATGTTTCCACTCACGAGACTCCCAGTTACACAACAAATGTTCTTTTTGTTCGGTAAATATTACTTTTATCACAAAAAAAACGCTATTTGGGTTGCGCATTATTTTGAGAAAACAAAAGCCGTGTTCCGTTCGACAAATCCCAAAAAGTATCCGAAATGGTCGTAGAAACATTTTAAATGTTTTTTATAATCAATCCTCAGGTTGTCTTTAACAAACATAATCGATAATATTTCAACCGGAGCATAACCTATTCATTAAGAGAGAAAAGGAAAATGGTGAGCTTCTCCCGCACGCGCAGGAAATATTCAGAGGACACCTGACCTCTTTTGAAACATCTAAATGTCGAAAGCCTGGTCACAGCCTGAGGAAGCCATTGGTAAAATAATCTTGTTGATACCCCTTTAAATGAAGGTTAGACAGGCCAGGAAACAAAGATTTTATTTTTTTAAATATCACTTCCGGGTTACTTTTTTCTCAGGATTTCGCTTGCAGAACAAGTATTATTTTTCTCACAGACAATATTTAGACAGTTTTGGAAACTTTGGAGTGCTTTCTATCCTAATCTGTAAATTATATGCATATTCTACGATCTGGGCCAGAGAAAATGTCCGTTTACGTTGGGTACGTTATTTAAAAAAAAAAAAAAAAATTTATCTGACCCCTAGCGCTAAGAGGTTTTAAAGCATACTCAAAATTTCACATAATATACTTTTTTGCATAACCAAAGTGCCTACTATTTAGAACGCAAGTACGGGTATTTGGACACAGCCAGTGGCTTCGCTGAGAAGCTCCTCAAGTGATTATGCTAAAGAGCTGTCATCCTAACTGGAGGCCTGTGGCATTACTTAACACAGACTACAATGTGTTTCTTCTGGAGGACCATAGGAATAGTCTCTGATAGGGACTTTATCTGGTCTTGCCTTCTGAGATCTCTACCCGTTCCCTGTTCCTTTGTCAATAAATACGAGGGAGGCGAAGCGTTAACTCTCGTGTCCCTGACGGTTTGATGTGTAGAAGTGTAGAGAAGCCTGCACTCCTTGGCACAGCGCAATGATGCAACATGAGAGGTAGTGAGAAGAGTGGTATGGAAAGTGAGAACACCTCCCTCCACTCACTCTCTTATGTCTACAGTAGATAAGAAAGGGAAACGGAGTCAACATGGGTGGTCTGTTTACATATAACTCTGGAAATGCATCCAGACCCGACTTAACCATGACTGAGATGGTCAAACCTGTCAGAATTAGATATGTTTGATACATATATTGTTGTTATGTTACCAATATTGACACATTGACCTTGTTCACGTGATTTATGATGCGCTAGATAGTATCTGTTTTTGTTGACAGGTTTCTCAACAACAAACCTAACATTGGTTGGGTACAGGCCTGCTTTGATTAACAGTGAGAAACCATGTTACCTGTCAGGCTGCTTTGATTGGCAAGCAGAGATCTCCATGCATTTCTAAAAGCAGCCGAGTCCTCCGTGTTTCATCCCAGGATGTCCCAAATGGCCCTATTTTCACTATATAATTCACTACTACAGTGCCTTCAGAAATGCAAAATTGATTACATTGAGATTTTGTGCCACTGATCTACACACAATAGCCCACAATGTCAAAGTGGATTTTTTTGTGAGAATTTGTTACAAATTAAAAATTAAAAGCTGAAATGTCTTTACTCAATAAGTATTCAACCCCTTCGTTATGGCAAGCCTAAATTTGTTCATGAGTAAACATTTGCTTAACAAGTCACATAATACATTGAATGGACTCACTCTTATTTTTTGTCATTACCCCATCCTTTACCCCACACATACAATTATCTGTAAGGTACCTCAAGTAGTGCATTTCAAGCACAAGACTATGGAGGTTTCCAATGCCTCGCAAAGGACACTTATTGGTAGATGGGTAAAAATAAAAAATAAACAGACACAAAGATACAGGCGTCCTTCCTAACTCAGTTGCCGGAGAGAAAGGAAACCGCTCAGGGATTTCACCATGAGGTCAATGGGGATTTTAAAACAGTTACAGGGGGGGACAAAATGGCGCCGTAGAGAGAACACTGTGTTTCAGCGAGCTCCCGTGGCATTCGTAAATTTATATTCTTTCATTAATCTCCTAGCTTGAAAAAGTGGTAGAATTGGCTAAATAAGTTATCCTGCAATGAGTCTTGACGGTTATTTCTCAAAAATCTCCGACAACATGCCCAGCAGAGCTACTAAGAACTCGACCAAAACCACCATCCCTGTAGAGGTGCAGGAGGAGCTAGCTTACGTTAGCGAAGCTAACACCGTTGCGGATCCAGGCACAATGGACCTGGTGATTCAAAAGATGACGGACAACATTACTAAAGTGATCGATGTTAAGATAAGAACGGTCTTGGAAGCAATAGCAGGCCATTCAGCTGAATTACAGAGGGTGGTCAAACGTGTCGATGAGGGGGAAGGAAGAATTGCTACAGTGGAAGCTTCAACTACATCTATGGACACTAAGATGAAAGCACTTGAAAAACAGGTGCGCGAAATGGCGGAGCACATTGACGACTTGGATAATCGAGGACGCAGATGCAATATTCGTGTTGTGGGACTCCCGGAAAATTCTGAAGGAACACGTTCAGTAAATTTTTTTGAGGAATGGATCCCTGACTACTTACAAATGGACACTAAGGCTGGTCGTGTGAAGCTGGACAGAGCCCATCGCTCTCAAGCACCGATACCCGGTCCCAACCAGCGCCCACGGCCAGTGGTTATAAAGTTCCACAACTTCACCGACAAGCAGCGCGTTATGGATGCGGCTAGAAACATCGGCTCTGACGGTAGTCAACGTAAAGGTCCAAAGGTCTCATTCTTCAATGATTACTCCACAGCGGTTGTACGAAGACGCAAAGGGTTTGATGAGGCGAAGGCTCGACTCAGGAGAATGAAGATGGACTACGCACTGTTGTACCCGGCCACATTGAAGATTATGGTCAACGGATCGCCTAAGAAACTCTCCACACCTGCAGAGGCTGCTGCGTTTATTGACTCTCTCGGGTAAATAACTTTAAGCTGCGCCGCCGCAGCATTGGATAACTTTATTATCTTCTTTGAATCTGATCATGAAACAGTGGTGTGAGTTCTCACATGCTCCGGTTCAGTAATATTCGTATTTTTATTATTTTTCTTGCTAAAGTAACTGCCGCTATAGCTCAGGCTGAGATATGGGTGAATCTATATTGGTGCCCAGGCTTGGTTTTAGGTGGAAGAGCCTCAATCTTCATATATTGATTTTCATTTTCATATGTATAAAGGACGAGGCTATTGAGTGGCAATGCAGATTTAAGAGTCTACATTGGAAAGTTGAAATCCCCTGCATGGTAGCTAGTGGGAAAACCCCCTTTTGGATCTTTACATGTTTAATTTTTGGGTTTAGTATAGTTAGAGTTCAGGGTTCATATCGTTTGTTTATGCTCGGTGAGATAGAAGAGAGTTTAACACATGGAAAAAGATATCACCCCATTTTTACGGTGGGATTCAGTCTGAATATGAAACGGTCAAAGTGCAATGGCAGGTAACACACTGCGGGTATGTACATGGAACATTAGAGGGAGCCATAATCCCATTAAAAGGAAGAAGGTACTGTCGTTTTTGAAAAAAGAAAATATTGATATTGCCCTGTTGCAAGAAACTCATTTGGATGATAAGGAGCATCTGAAATTACAACAAGGGGGGTTTGGTCAAGTGTTTTTCTCATCATTTACATCCAGAAGTAGAGGTGTAGCAATTCTTGTGAAAAAGAACTTACCACTTAAGGTCTTGAATTGTGTGAAAGATAAATTTGGTCGCTTTGTTATAATTAATGGTACTTTACAAGGGCAGAAAATCTCCATAATGAATATTTACTTTCCCCCTGCCCACCCCCCTGATTTCCTCACTAAGGTATTTCTAGACTTTTCAGAATTAAACTCAGACACTGCAGTGGTTGGAGGAGATTTTAATTGTTTGTTGAACCCCCTTATTGATAAGTTTCCCAGCGGTATAGCTTCACTCTCTCCTCGAGCTAAGTCACTTAAATCTATTTGTGATGATCTGGGGTATGCGGATGTTTGGAGAACTTTTCACCCCTCCAACAGAGAGTTCACTTTTTTCTCTGCACCTCAAGGATATCAGACTAGAATAGATTACTTTTTTATGCCCAGGACGTCTTTGCAGTCTGTTTTATCCGCTAGGATAGGAAGTATAGTCATATCTGATCATGCGGAGGTGATCCTGGACATAAAACTCAACGGGGCATTCAATCTGTCAAGACATTGGAGGTTGAATACAACCATCCTTAAAGACCATACGTTCACATCATATTTTATTACAGAGTTTAAAGCATTTTTCTCTATTAACTCTCAATCAACAGATAATCCCTCGCTCCTTTGGGAAACCTGTAAAGCGTACGCCAGGGGTCTGATTATGTCATACACAGCCACTAAGAGGCGGAAAAAGCGTGAAAAGCAAAAAAGGTTAGAGGGTGAATTGGGAACTAAAGAGAAGGACTACATTAAAACTCCCACGCCTGCCCTATTAAAGGAAATATCAGTTCTTAGATCAACGTTGGACTCTCTCCTAACACAGGACGCTGAAAAGAAAATGGGATTTGTCAGGCAAAAGCTATATGAACATGGCGATAAGCCAGGAAAGTACTTGGCGTACCTAGCTAAAAAGAGAGCTGACTCACAGTCAATTGCTACTATTACCGATTCGGATGGCAATCATTTATATGAAAATAAATTGATAAATGACTCATTTAAGGAATTTTATGCAAATCTTTATGCTTCAGAACTGCCAAATGACGCACCCAAATTAATGGAGAATTTCTTTTCTAAGATTGAGCTCCCTACTATCTCCGAAGAACAGAGGTCTCTCCTTAATGCCCCTATCACCGAGGAAGAGATAATGTTCGCAATTAAGAATCTGCAAAACGGTAAGGCTCCAGGACCAGACGGGTTTGGTAGTGAATTCTATAAAGAGTTTCATGGCCTGATCCTTGAGCCATTGCGTGATATGTTTAACCACTCATTTTCAAATGACCAGCTCCCTCAAACGCTGAGGGAAGCCAACATATCACTTATTCTTAAAAAGGGAAAATGTCCAGAGTCTTGTTCCTCGTACAGACCAATTTCCCTTCTGAATGTGGATAGAAAATTACTTTCTAAAATTCTAGCCACAAGATTAGAGGACTCACTGCCACTAATTGTGAAAGGAGACCAAACTGGCTTTATTAAGGGCCGTAAGTCGTGCAACAATGTCAGGCGGCTTCTTAATGTAATTCAAGCCTACCGACAAAGTGCTAGGGATGGTCTTGTGCTCTCCCTAGATGCTGAGAAAGCATTTGATCGTGTGGAGTGGTCCTACCTACTCTTTGCTCTAAATAAATTTGGTCTAGGGGACAACTTTATAAAATGGGTGAAAGTTTTATATGATGATCCTCAGGCTGCTGTCCTTACTAATGGGCTAAGGTCAAATAGCTTCTCTATATACAGAGGTACCAGACAGGGCTGCCCTTTGTCCCCCCTCCTATTTGCACTCGCTATGGAACCACTGGCCGAGGCCATCAGGGTAACGCCTGCTATACAGGGGCTGCTCATTGGTGATGTTCACCATAAAATAAGCTTGTATGCTGATGATGTCCTGATATTCATCTCTAATCCCGAGACCTCAACTACATCTCTTATTAATATTATTCAATTATTCAGCGAATTCTCAGGCTACAAGATTAACTTAACTAAATCAGAGGCTATGCCACTTGGTAGCCTTCACTCTGTACCTAATACTTCTCCCCCCTTCCCTTTTAAATGGTCTCCCTCAGGCTTTACGTATCTGGGTATATTTGTAACTCCTAAATTCCAGCAAATGTACAAAGCCAATTT
This sequence comes from Salvelinus fontinalis, assembly GCF_029448725.1. Taxonomy (NCBI): domain Eukaryota; kingdom Metazoa; phylum Chordata; class Actinopteri; order Salmoniformes; family Salmonidae; genus Salvelinus; species Salvelinus fontinalis. The sequence continues at coordinate 32,467,100 of NC_074677.1, forward strand.
TGTTCCCTTGTTTGATACAATAAGACAGGATCTGGAGCGCTGGAACTCTCTCCCGATTTCTTGGTTGGGTAGAATATCCCTCTTGAAAATGAACATTTTACCTAGACTACTTTACCCAATCCAAATGATCCCAGTATTACTCTCCAATAAGATAATAAAGGATGTAAATGGATGGCTAAGTTCCTTCATATGGAGTAAACGCAAGCCAAGGCTTAAGATGGCAATATTGCAGCTGCCAAGTTCTATGGGGGGCTTGGATCTGCCCAATATCAGGTTCTATCAGTGGGTTGCCCACCTATGTTATATTTCTGATTGGATCACAAACGACGACTCCTCTATTTGGTTAGACATTGAGACTTCTCTTTCAAAATACCCATTACAGGATCTTTTATTTTTCAGAAGTTTCAAGTCTGTAGAAGATCACTGCAATAATCCTATTACACTTAACACACTCAAGGTTTGGAGGTCAGTTTAGCGCTTCCTGGGAAGGTCCAAACTAACCTCTGCTCTTACCCCAATTCTTAACAACCCAGATTTTGGTCCAGGATTGCTGGATGCTGGCTTTAACTTTTGGCTTAATAAGGGCATACGCAGACTAAATGACTTATTTGCTGATAAGATTCTATTGTCATTTGAGCAGATGGTGGAGAAATATCGACTCCCAAAGCAGGACTTTTTCCGCTTCCTACAAGTAAGACATTATATTGTGAAGAGCACCACCTTAATTGGTAACCCTGATATGTCTGTCATTGAGAGAATGCTTTTTTTCCACAAAGGAAAATGTCTGTAAGTCTGTTTTATGATGCTTTAAGGTCCTTTCCTGCTGTCGACACACAGAGGGTGAAACAAGTGTGGGAGAAAGAATTGTCTGTGACTATTGACGAAGAGATGTGGGAGGACATTTGGAGATATGCAAAAACAATATCTATATGTAATCGTACTAAAGCAATCCAATTAAGAATAATACACAGATTGCATATATCCCCAAATCGCAGACATGCCTTTAGCCCCTCTTCCTCTTCTCCTCAGTGTCTTAAATGCAAAACTGATACAGGCACCCTAACACATTGTTTATGGTCATGTACCAAAATACAACGATACTGGTCTGGTGTTCTGCAAGAAATTGAAAAGATCCTAGGGGTTGATCTAGAATTGGACCCAGTTTCGTTACTGTTAGGTCTCCCTAGTAGGCATGTTACTTCTGTGAGTAAGAGGAGGCTTTACAACATCCTTACCTTTGCTGCAAGGAAAAACATCCTTTTACGGTGGATTAGTGATAAGGTTCCTTCTATTAAAGATTGGCATAAGATACTTTTTGAATGGGTGCCTCTGGAATATCTGACATGTACATTGCATTCTAAAACAGATCAGTTCTACAAAGTGTGGGAACCCTATCTAAATTACCTAGAACCTGAGGTATCAGCTATTATGCTGCAAGGATTCTCTTAGAATGGTGGTGATCTATGTATTCAGAATTACACTATGTTCCTAGTTTTACACCTAACTTCTTAGTTTAACTTTTACTGCCTCTGAAACCCGGATCCGGGATCCCCCCCCCCCCCCACACACTGATTAGCATCGCTAGCATAGCGTCACATTTAAATAGTAGCATCTAAATATCATTAAATCACAAGTCCAAGACACCTAATGAAAGATACAGATCTTGTGAATCAAGTCACCATTTCAGATTTTTAAAATGTTTTACAGGGAAGACAAAATATGTAAATCTATTAGCTAACCATGTTAGCAAAACACCCTTTTTCTTTGTCCACCATTTTTTCTCAACACCAGTAGCTATCACCAATTCGGCTAAACTAAGATATTGATAGCCACTAACCAAGAAAAAAGCTCATCAGATGACAGTCTGATAACATATTTATGGTATAGGATAGGTTTTGTTAGAAAAATGTGCATATTTCAGGTATAAATCATAGTTTGCCATTGCAGCCAGCATCACAAATCTCACCAAAGCTCCTAGAATTACTACAGACAGCAACGTGTATTACCAATTTACTCATCATAAAACATTTCTTAAAAATACACAGCACATAGCAATGGAAAGACACAGATCTTGTGAATTCAGACAACATTTCAGATTTTCTAAGTGTTTTACGGCGAAAACACAATGAATCGTTATATTAGCATACCACATATGCAAACGTTACCAGAGCATTGATTCTAGCCAAAGAGAGCGATAACTCAACATCGCCAAAATATAATAATTTTTTCACTAACCTTCTCAGAATTCTTCAGATGACACTCCTGTAACATCATATTACACAATCCATATAGAGTTTGATCGAAAATGTGCATATTTAGCGGCACAAATCGTGCTTACACAATGGAAATAGTGTTCAACTACTCAAGCAATCTGGCCGGCGCCATTTTGAAAATACCAATATTTTTATCAAAAACTATTCATAAACTTGACTAAAAAAATACAGGTTGGACATGAAATGAAAGATGTATTAGTTATTAATGCAACCGCAGAGTTAGATTTTTAAAATTAACGTTACTAGACATACAGTGTGCGTTACAGCCAGACTAGTGACGCAATAACGGCGTCACTAATCCCCATTATTGAGTTTACATTTTTCCACATAAAAACGGAATAACATCATAAATAGCTCTTACTTTTCGACGAGCTTCCATCAGAATCTTGCCATGGTGGTTCTTTGTCCAAAAGAATCGTTGCTTGGTTGTAAAACGTTGCATTCAACTTCTGATACAGCAGCTAACACTAGCTAGCCATAGCTATTTTGCCATAACGTGTCCAAATCCTCAAGGCGCAATACTGAGGAAATTCCGAAAAATAGCAATATACTCGCATAATCTGATATAACTCGGTTTAAAATAGCTTCGTTATGATGCTTCTAACACCTATGTCTAATTAAATACAGATGGATACATCTAACGTTTAAAATTGAGCGTTTGAAAATGGCATCCTGAGGTCCCTCTCTGCGCAATGCTCAGCGTGGAAAGGAAGGCTCCTCTCGCTCCTTGGCGTTTTATAACCTCTGAGAGCCACGCAGCAAGCCCATTCCACTTCTCATTGGTTACTGACATCCAGGGGAAGGCGGGTGCAGTTCATGTCGTTCCGTAGGATATACAGAGACTTTCAAAACTGATCTGAAATCAGAGCTTCGCTCTCAGACCATCGCAGTACCTGTCATGGATTTCGCTGTAGAAAGAGTTCTGGGTCACCCACAGACAAAATTCCAACGTCTATAGAAACTAGAAAGTGTTTTCTATCCAATAGAATTAATAATATGCATATTGTACGATCAAGAATTGAGCACGAGGCAGTTTAATTTGGTGACACTCAGAAATAAAAAATGCTAATTGCGCCACCTATTGGCAAAAGGTTAAACCGAGCTTTTTTTGTTTAATTTCTGTTTGTAAGTTTGTTTAAAATGTGTGTATTGAGAGACGCAATGATGGGGATAGGGTGGGAGAAGCGGGGGGAGGAGGATGGTGTGCGTATGTGTGTGTATGTATATGTATATGTGTATATATATATGTATGCGCAGGTATGTGTAGGCGGGTGCTGTTTTTCTTTGTTGTTTTTTTTTTGCCTGGTCTCTGTTGTTGTATCTCTTTAATATGGGTGAAAATTGTGAAATTCCAATAAAAATACTGTTAAAAAAAAAAAAAAAAACAGTTACAGAGTTTAATGGCTGTGATGGGAGAAAACTGAGGCTGGATCAACAACATTATAGTTACTCCACAATACTAACCTAAATGACAGAGTGAAAAGAAGGAAGTTTTACAGAATAAAAATATTCCAAAACATGCATTCTGTTTGCAATAAGGCACTAAAGTAATACTGCAGAAAATGTGGGAAAGAAATTAACTTTTTTTCCTGAATACTAAGCATTATGTTTGGGGCAAATCCAACACAACACATCACTGAGTACAAATCTTCATATTTTCAAGCATGGTGGTGGCTGCATCATGTTATGGATATGCTCGTCATCGGCAAGGCCTAGGGAGTTTTTTTAGGATAAAAATTAATGGAGTAGAGCTAAACACAGGCAAAATCCTAGAGGAAAACCTCTTTCAGTCGGCTTTCCAACAGACGCTGGGAGACAAATTAAAAAAATTAAGGTCAAATATACACTGGAGTTGCTTACCAAGACAACTTTGAATGTTCCTGAGTGGCCTATTTAAAGTTTTGACTTAAATCGTCTTGAAAATCTCTGGCAAGACTTGGAAGTGGCTGTCTAGCAATGATCAACAACCAACTTGACAAAGCTTAAAAATAATAATAATTTAAAAAAGGCAAATATTGAACAGTCCAGGTGTGCAAAGCTCTCACCCAAAAAGACTCTTAGCTGTAATCACTTCCAAAGGTGATTTTAACATGTATTGACGCAGGGGGTTGAATACTTATCTAACTAAGATACACTGCATGGCTAAATGTATATGGACACCTGATCATTGAACATCTCAAAATCATGGGCATTAATATGGAGTTGGTCCCCCTTTTGCTGCTATTACAGCCTCCACTCTTCTGGGAACGCCTTCCACTAGATGTTGAAACATTGCTGCGGGGACTTGCTTCCATTCAGCCACAAGAGCATTAGTGAGGTCAGGAGCTGAAGTTGCCGTTCCAATTCATGCCAAAGGTGTTCGATGGGGTTGAGGTCTGGGCTCTGTGCAGTCCAGTCAAGTTCTTCCACACCGATCTCGCCAAACCGTTTCTGTATGGACCTTGTTTTGTGCACAGGGGCATTGCCATGCTGAAACAGGAAAGTGTTGCCACAAAGTTGTAATCACAAAATCATCTAGAATGTAATTGTAAGCTGTAGCATTAAGATTTCCCTTCACTGGAACTAAGGGGCATAGCCCGAACCATGAAAAACAGCCCGAGACCATTATTCCTCCTCCACCAAACTTTACAGTTGGTGCTATGCATTTGGGCAGGTAGCATTCTCCTGGCATCTGCCAAACCCAGATTCGTCCGTCAGACTGCCAGATGGTGAAGCTTGATTCATCACTCCAAAGTCCAATGGCGGCAAGCTTTACACTACTCCAGCCCGACGCTTGGCATTGTGCATGGTGATCTTAGGCTTGTGTGCGCGGCTGCTCGACCATGAAAACCCATTTCATGAAGCTCCCGACGAGCAGTTATTGTGCTGACGTTGTTTCCAGAGGCAGTTTGGAACTCGGTAGTGAGTGTTGCAACTGAGGACAGATCATTTTTATACGTTATGCGCTTCAGCACTCGGCATTCCCGATCTGTGAGCTTGTGTGGCCTACCACTTCACGGCTGATCAATTGTTGCTTATAGATGCTTCCACTTCACAATAAAAGCACTTACAGTGACCGGGTCAGCTCTAGCAGTGCAGAAATTGAATGAATAGACTTGTTGGAAAGGTGGCATCCCATATAAGGTGCCACACTGAAAGTCACTTGCTGAATCCACAAATTTGAAGTGGTGTCCACGTACTTTTGGCCATGTAGTGCATATTAGTGTTTTTTCATTTATTTTCCTTGATAAATAAAAATCTTCCACTTTGTCAAAATATTGGGTAGATAAAGAAATACTATTAAATCCAGTTTAATTCAAATTTGTAACAACAAAGCATTGGGAAAAAGTCGAGGGGTATGAATACTTTCTGAAGGCAATATGTAAAGTGCCATTTGGGACTCACTCGCAGTCAGTCCCCCTGTTCCCATCTCCCCCTACACAGATACGGTGGAGCGCAGTCAAATTGTATCTCCTTTGTTTCCTAAGATTTTGGATAAACACAGAGGAAACTGGTAAAACTCTACCCAAAATCATCAAAAGACCACAATCGGATTACAACTAGATGTTGGTTTAATCTCCCTGGAGAGGGAGCAGAATATGGAGTTACACCACACTATTGCAGCGATTGACATTGCATAACAAGCTTTACAGTTTCCTGCACCTCGAGGTCTGATGAAGTAAAGGTCTGGTTGTCACGTTCCTGACCTGTTTTCCATTGTTTTTGTATGTGTTTAGTTGGTCAGGGTGTGAGTTGGGGTGGGCATTCTATGTTATGTGTTTCTATGTTGGGTTAAATGTGTTGCCTGATATGGTTCTCAATTAGAGGCAGGTGTTTGACGTTTCCTCTGATTGAGAACCATATTAAGGTAGGCTGTTCTCACTGTTTGTTTGTGGGTGATTGTTTCCGTGTCTGTGTTTGTTGCACCACACGGTACTGTATCGGTTTATGCATTTCGTTTATTTGTTTTGTAAGTCAGTTTCATTATAATAAATCATTATGAACCCTAACCACTCTGCGTATTGGTCCGATCCGTCTAGCCTCTCCTCGTCCGAGGAGGAGGAAGAATATGACGATAGCCGTTACAGAAACACCCACCCCAAAAGGATCAAGCAGAGTGGTAACAGAAAGCAACAGCGATCGCAGGATTTCTGGACATGGGAGGAAATATTGGACGGTAAAGGTCCATGGGCACAGCCAGGAGAATATCGCCGCCCCAAAGCTGAGCTGGAGGCAGCGAAAGCAGAGAGGCGGCGTTTTGAGGAGCTAGCCCGGAAGCAGGAGAAGGATCTGGGCTACACTACGTGGGAGGAGATCGACAGGTGGGCGTTCGACCCAAGGAGAGTGCCGGAGCCCGTCTGGGATTCTCTGGCGCAGTGTGAGGAGGGATACCGGCGAATGGAGGCAGCACGACGATGCGGTAGGAAGCCTGTTAGTCAAGGCCAAACATTTCTTGGGGGGGGATAAAGGGTAGTGTGGCAAAGTCAGGTAGGAGACCTGCGCCAACTTCCCGATCTTACCGTGGAGAGCGAGAGTACGGGCAGACACCGTGTTATGCGGTAGAGCGCACGGTGTCTCCTGTACGTGCGCATAGCCCAGTGCGGGTTATTCCACCTCCCCGCACTGGCAGGGCTAGATTGAGTATTGAGCCGGATGTCATGAAGCCGGCCCAACGCATCTGGCCTCCAGTGCGTCTCCTCGGGCCAGCATACATGGCACCAGCCTTACGCATGGTGTCCCCGGTTCGCCTACATAGCCCAGTGCGGGTTATTCCACCTCCCCGCACTGGTCGGGCTACGGGGAGCATACAACCAGTGCGGGGGCCCCGTGTAGCTCAGTTGGTAGAGCATGGCGCTTGCAACGCCAGGGTTGTGGGTTCGATTCCCACGGGGGGCCAGTACAAAAAAAGTATGAATGTATGTACTTGTAAGTCGCTCTGGATAAGAGTGTCTGCTAAATGACTTAAATGTAAATGTAAATGTAAGGTTGGACAGGCTCAGTGCTCAAGGGAGCCAGTACGCCTGCATGGTCCGGTATATCCGGCGCCACCTCCCCGCCCCAGCCCAGTACCACCAGTGCTTGCACCACGCACCAGGCTTCCTGTGCGTCTCCAGAGCCCTGTTCCTCCTCCACGCACTAGCCCTATGGTGCGTGTCTCCAGCCCATTAACACCAGTGCCTACACCACCTACCAAGCCTCCTGTGCGTCTCCAGAGTCCTGTGCGTCCTGTTGCTGCTCCCCGCACTAGCCTGAAGGTGCGTGTCCTTAGCCCGGTACCTCCAGTTCCGGCACCACGCACCAGGCCTACAGTGCGCCTCAGCCGGCCAGAGTCTGCCGTCTGCCCAGCGGCGCCTGAACTGCCCGTCTGCCCAGCGGCGCCTGAACTGCCCGTCTGCCCAACGCCTTCTGAGCTGTCCGTCTGCCAAGCGCCGCCTGAACTGCCCGTCTGTACTGAGCCTTCAAAGCCGCCCCTCTGTACTGAGCCTGCAAAGCCGCCCGTCTGTACTGAGCCTTCAAAGCCGCCCGTCTGTACTGAGCCTTCAAAGCCGCCCGTCTGTACTGAGCCTTCAGAGCCGTCTGCCAGACAAGAGCCGCTAGAGCCGTCCGCCAGACAGGAGCCGCTAGAGCCGTCCGCCAGACAGGAGCCGCTAGAGCCTTCCGCCAGACAGGAGCCGCCAGAGCCTTCCGCCAGACAGGAGCCGCCAGAGCCTTCCGCCAGACAGGAGCAGCCAGAGCCTTCCGCCAGACAGGAGCAGCCAGAGCCTTCCGCCAGACAGGAGCAGCCAGAGCCGTCAGCCAGCCATGAGCAGCCAGAGCCGTCAGCCAGCCATGATCAGCCAGAGCCGTCAGCCAGCCATGAGCAGCCAGAGCCGTCAGCCAGCCATGAGCAGCCACAGCCGTCAGCCAGCCATGAGCAGCCACAGCCGTCAGCTAGCCATGAGCAGCCAGAGCCGTCAGCTAGCCATGAGCAGCCAGAGCCGTCAGCTAGCCATGAGCAGCCAGAGCCGCCAGCCAGCCAGGATCCGCCAGAGCCAGCCAGACAGGATCCGTCAGAGCCAGCCAGACAGGATCCGTCAGAGCCAGCCAGACAGGATCTGCCAGCCAGTCCGGTGCTGCCCCTCAGTCCGGAGCTGCCCCTCATTCCGGTGTTGCCCCTCAGTCCGGTGCTGCCCCTTAATCCAGTGGGGTTAAATTGGAGGGTGGCCATTTGGAGGAGGCTACGGAAGCGGGGATTGACTATGGTGGGGTGAGGACCACGTCCGGAGCCGGAGCCGCCACCGTGGACAGATGCCCACCCAGACACTCCCCTAGACTTTGGTTGTGCGTCCGGAGTTCGCACCTTGAGGGGGGGGTTCTGTCACGTTCCTGACCTGTTTTCCATTGTTTTTGTACGTGTTTAGTTGGTCAGGGCATGAGTTGCGGTGGGCATTCTATGTTATGTGTTTCTATGTTGGGTTAAATGTGTTGCCTGATATGGTTCTCAATTAGAGGCAGGTGTTTGACATTTCCTCTGATTGAGAACCATATTAAGGTAGGCTGTTCTCACTGTTTGTTTGTGGGTGATTGTTTCCGTGTCTGTGTTTGTTGCACCACATGGTACTGTATCGGTTTATGCACTTCGTTTATTTGTTTTGTAAGTCAGTTTCAGTTTCGTTATAATAAATCATTATGAACCCTAACCACTCTGCGTATTGGTCCGATCCGTCTCGCCTCTCCTCGTCCGAGGAGGAGGAAGAATATGACGATAGCCGTTACACTGGTAAAGGGAAAACAACCTTTGCTTGTGTCCCCACAATGGCACTGCATGGGGACAATGACAAAGATCTTCCATGCATTAGACTAATTTGCGATAGTACATTGTGAATTTAAATGTGTACAGGCAACGGCAAAACTAATGGCTTGTTTATATTGATCCATCATGGATATTTGTAGTTGAAAGGATAAATTAAATAAACAGCAAATTCAGATTTATTGGCTGCAGAGATAGAGCAGTGCTTGTTTTATCACCTAATGTCCTCTGCAAACCACATGTAATTCATTGGAATACTCTTGATCGTGAAAATATAATATTTGTCACTGAAATATAAAAATGGATGAAGGTTTTCATATGCAGTGCTTTAGACTGCGAAAAATTTAAGGAACCTCTAAGGAACCAAAACATTTTTAATTCCTAACTCAAAGGTCCAATTGGTAGTATGCATGCCCTGTAACATTGCAGTTTGTCACATCAAGGTTAGTATGATTGCATTTGACAAAGGTTGTTTCAGCTGTTGTAATTTATTGAGATTCCCAAAGTCATGTCATATCGATCGAAATATGCACAGCCATACCGAAATATGTGAAATGTTTTCCCCAATGCCCCAGAATCACATATGTCCACAATGGACTCCAACATAATGCAGGAGTGTGTGTGTGCAGTTGTATTCTATTGATGAGCTGTCTGTGTCTCCCCTCACAGTTTGACGTACGATGTGTTTGTGCTTTATCTTTGTGCTACCTTGATTCTCTTTGATTTCCCTCAAGCCTCATGTCTTAGTCCTTGTCGTGTACTGGTCTCTAAATGCTTGCTTATGGGTTCCATTTGTTTTCTCCCTCCCTCCCGCCCCCATTTCTCCTTTTTTTGCATGCCACCTGTTCCCTTCCTCCCTCCACCACCACCACTGCTCCTCCGCTTCGCTCCTCTCCTTCGCCCTCGTGTGCTCAGACACTACGCCCAGCGCTGAACCCGCAGCTCACGGTTGGTATCTCTTCCCTCCTCTTTTTCTTCTGCCCACCACAGCATGCCCCACCACAGCATGGCACCTGATTACCAGCGCTGTTTTAATGTCTTGCTCTCCTTTGATTATTCTACTGTACTCTCTGCCACTACATGAAAAGATGACTTGCTATGGTTTCATTCGTCTGTCTCTGCTTGTTTGTCTATATGTATGTTTTTCTGTCTGTTTTTACATCTATTGCTCAATCCCAAAACATCACCTTGCCCCTACACACTTGTGTAGATCTGAAAGAATCGGAAAGGTATAGCCAATATGGTATTAGCTCCATCTTGCCCTTTGATAGGCTAGGTGGAATTTTGACAGCATTGCTGATACATTTTATGTAGGCCAAATTCCCCTATAAGAGAGGAGTTGGGGGTCAATTTGGGGTTGGGCATTTGTATGACAAGCCTGCTGGTCCGTTTAGCCAGTTTGTGCTTTTAGATAACTCCTCTATGTGTTCGTAGCTTGTTATGCCAAACCTGTATGCCATGACAATGAGAGAAGAGTTAGCTACATCACATAAATGGGACCAGGCTATCGTATGACTATCCATCCTTTTTTCTGTCTGTCTTCCTGTCTTTCCGTCTGTCTTTCTGGCCATCAGTGTTAGAAACCCTCGCTGGTTCACCTTAAATCCAAAATCACCCCATTTGGGTTTCTTTAATCAAAATGCCCACTCGTAATCTCCATGAGGGTGCATACTTCCTTGTTGAAGTATGCCTTAAGTGTCCTCATTTTGCACCCAAAAGTAATAAATAATAACCCGCCTCAAATAATTTGTTCATCAATTTAAATGATGTGTCTGGTTTCTTAATTAAGGTGATACATCACAAACCTTTAGCTACCACTCAGGTACTCAGACAGCGTAGTTCAGTTTGACAGACAATTACCACTTTGTTTCCGTCCACATAAGGCACAAACAGCAAACTTTTCACAGAGCTCAGAAGGCAAGGCAATTTTGTATTCGGCAAAAAATACACTAACACTGACTGGTGTTTTTTGGAAGAAAACTCCCCTTATAACCCTCGGTGTAACGTCCGTCGTTGAACGAATGAGACCAAAGCGCAGCGTGGAAAGTGTTCATGATATTTATTTTTAAAAAACACTCAAACAAAATAACCAATGTGAAAACGAAAGCGCACAGTTCTGTAAGGCAAATAAAACTATACAGAAAACAAGATCCCACAAAACCCCAGAAGAAAATGACAACTTATATATGATCCCCAATCAGAGACAACGATAGACAGCTGCCTCTGATTGGGAACCACACTCGTCCAAAACAAATAAATAGAAAACATAGATTTTCCCACCCGAGTCACATCCTGACCTAACCAAACATAGAGAATAATAAGGTCAGGGTGTGACATTCGGAGCGCATATGAATTATACATAGGAATGTACAACCTCAAGTTCATGTATTTTTAGGCACCTGTGTTGATACATCTCTCCTGTGATTATGTAGGCTAATATCTACGTAGGCTATTATGTTAATTAAACCCTTGGCCTTCATCACATTCTATCAGCTAATCCCCATTGGCTCAGAACACTCAACTCAGATCACGAGCTGTTGCTGCAGAGTTCTGACAAATATTAACCAATATTAACGGACACCAGCTAAATTTCTGTGGTCTGAAGGGATAGGTTCCTTCTATGAATTTTATTTATGTGATTGAAATGACACCCACCCTTTATTCAAGATTATGCTCAGGTTATGTAAATTAGGGTTTAAGCATATGTGAAAGCGAACGTTTTTAGATAATTTATATCAAACTCAACCGTTAATCTTTTCCAGTGAAAAAGTTTTAAAGTATTTACTAAAATAAACTGAAGTAAAAAATATATTAATAATATTAACAACAAATTATTAAGGAGCAACAATAAAATAACAGTAGCGAGGCTATATACAGGGGGTACCGGTACAGAGTCAATGTGTGGGTGCACCGGTTAGACAAGGTAATTGAGGTGATATACACATCATGTTAGCTAGCTGGCCAGACATCTAACGTCAGCTAACATTAGCTAGCTAACAGCAAGCTATAACTTGGGGTCTTTTGTTTAGACATGCCACTTTAACGTTAGCTAGCTATCTAAACAATGAACTATAATCCCAATCCATAGAGTACTAGCAATACAAACCGATTGTCATTGCTAGCTAAAGTTAACCAAATAGGTTCAATGTTAGCTAGCAAGCCATCCATCGAACTTCAGCTAGCTAGCTAACAGCAAGCTTAAATTTACAATGAAAACAACTTCCTGACAAAATTAGAAACGTATAATATCTGAAACTGTAGCTAGCTTCACGGCAGACTGCAACCCCTTTCATTAAATAAGACGCCCTGTGTCATTTTCGTTTAATTTGCACAGAAATTCCACTGATTTCAAAACTCGGTCAACTTCTTCCGTGACAACAACACTGTTGATTGCCGTTTCTTCCCCATCACTGTCATCAGAAGACTACAATGTCTTCTTCAAAAAAAATTTTTTTACCTAAATCGGAACTTCCTCATCGTCTGATTCGTTTTCAGAGTCGGAGAGTGTCAGCATGGCACGATCGTTCTCCAGAAAGTATCACAACTGATAAATTTAGGGCAGCAAAGTTATTGAGAGCAGAAGCAACATATTTGCAGTTCTCCATGGCTAACGTTATATTTTTTGAAAAAACTACAGTAGAATGGATTGTTTACGTATAACGAGCAGCTCATTTTATAGACACGATGCTACACCGCAGAACAATCTGAAACTCATCTCTTTGCATGTCCAGCCCACTCATTATCTCAGTTAATCATGGATAGCGGGAAAACCAACTAGGCTCGTAATTTAACAATTTATTCGTATTTACAGATGGCATAAAAGTTTGTTATTAAGGCACATGAGGGTTCACTTGTTCGAGAAGGCATTTCTGCCAAACAATGCATTTTGATTTGAAAAAATAGTTTACCTCCAAATGGCTCTCCTGTGAAGTCGTGACTTGCGACATTATGCCTAGTTTCCTGAAACGGGTCACAAATGGTAGTCCCACTAAGCGCAAACCAGATGAAATGGTGTATCGCTGCAGAATACTGTAGTAGCCATGCTGGTTAAGTGTGCCTTGAATTCTAAATATATCACTGACAGTGTCACCGGCAAAGCACCCCCACACTATCACACCTCCTCATCCATGCTTCGCGGTGGGAACCATCCGTTCCCCTACTCTGCGTCTCACAAGGACACGGCGGTTGGAACCAAAAATGGAACCAAAACCAAAGGACTGATTTCCACCGGTCTAATGTCCTTTGCTTGTGTTTCTTGGCCCAAGCAAGTCTCTTCTTATTGGTGTCCTTTAGTAGGGGTTTCTTTGCAGCAATTCGACCATGAAGGCCTGATTCAGGCAGTCGCCTCTGAATAGTTGATGTTGAGATGTCTATTAACTCTGTGAAGCATTTATTTTGGCTGCAATCTGAGATGCAGTTTGTTAACTTCATGTTTAAAGTATCCATATATTTCTGTTATTATAGTGCTATCACCCTGTTATTAGTACGCCTGTGCGGTAGTTTCACTGTTGATGGACCTGACCTGAGTGCAATGGCAACCATGTACTGTGGAAATACGGTTTAGTAAACGCTGTTAAACTGGAACCTATTTGTTGTGTCATGTTAAGTTAACACAATTAACTCTGGGTCTTCATTTCCTGTGGCGGTCCTCAGGAGAGACAGTTTCATCGTAGTGCTTGATGGTTTTTTGCGACTGCACTTGAAGAAGCTTTCAAAGTTCTTGAAATGTTCCACATTAACTGATCTTCATGTCTTAATGTAATGATGGACTGTCATTTCTCTTTGCTTATTTGAGCTGTTCTTGTCATAATATGGACTTGGTCTTTTACCAAATACGGTTATCTTCAGTATACTACTTTTGACTGGTACTGTATGTGTACATGTAAAGCTATTCTGGGAAAGTAGGGGGGGGGGGGTATGGTATTGTATACACACACACAATTAATCTAATTTCTTAAAATTCTTAAAATATTGCCAAGTTTGGTGTGAAATGTGTTTTAATGTAAAATGTCAAGCAGATTTATTTCACTGAATCAATGTTTGTGACCTGTAAGACCTGTGCATCTCTCTCTTGGTTCTGAGAATAACATTACGGCTTTTCTTTATCGGCGAGATAGAAAATATTGATTAACCTGTGTTTTTGCAACTCTGTTCAGAAACTTGTTCAGAAAATTCTTTCAGTGGTCTAAAAAAAGATTTTAGTCACAAAGACGCCAACAAAATACAAAGACGCCAACAAAACACGTTTCACACAGGTCGCTGTGAAATATTAGTCTGTTACAGAAGTATTACACATTTGTGTTCTATCATTGCAAAATGTGTTCTTGTTGTTTTGGTGCCCTTTCACTGTTTTGGAGATGTTTCTCCTCTCTAATAACAGTGTATTTTTTGCCTATTGCAACAAGCTGTTACAAAAATAAGAAAGATACTGCAGTGAACCAGGAAGTCAGTGAAGATTAACCAGTACATTACCACCAAAGAAAAGCAGTTCCATTTGTGTATTTATGCTACATTGTTGCATCATCCCCTTTGTCAGAAGTTCTTCACTGTAGCTGACACTCTATTCAGTTTTTGGGGTTACCTCAGGAATATGAATTGCAGTGCAGGGCCAGAAGAAGCATTGCTCTTCGGGTGAGATAGATCAAACCCTTATCAGCACGTCAGCCTCACTGTCAGACAGCACTTCTATCGCCACACACTGGTACCAAGGGTATTAATGGCATTTCCTTTACCTGATCCACGTGTATTTAATGTCATACTGTGCCAGAGGCCACCCGGACTTTTTAAAATGTATGATTTATCAATAGCGTGTCAACTTGTGTGTTTTATATATATCAACTTGTGTCAACTTGTGTGTTTTATATATATGTCATAACAGCTGACATAACATGTCATAACCTGTCATACAATGGTCATAACACTGTCATGACACATATTTAGACCTGACAAATATTGTGTTATTTTATGGCTGGTTATGACACCTACATAGGAGTGTCAAACCTACCACACAAGGCAAAACATTCCATTACACCATAGCCTACTTCTCAACAGTATTTGTTTTTATGTAACATTTTCTGAAATTGACCATATTGAATTATAATTGTAATTGCGCACACATTGATGTCAGACATGCACCTACCCCAATTCTCTGTTGTTGATGACTGGGATGAATGCAGGAGCAGATTTCAGGGGCAGGCCAGGACACCCTCTTTTTGACTGGTGACTGACCTAAAGGAATGTACGTGATAGGCCAATCTGGTTTATATGATTTTGATGGTCATAATGCTTCTTGACAGTATCATAAAGTGTATTTTCTTAGTCCAAGTAAAGTGACACAGGATGGTCATAATACTTCTTGACAGTGTCATAAAGTGTAAAAACACAACTTTAAATAATTAATTACAACAACAACGTGGATTTAACTTCTCTAGGATAGGGGGCAGCATTTTCACGATTGGATGAAAAGCATACCGAAATTCAACTGCCAGCTACTCATCCCCAGAAAATAAGATATGCATATTGTTAGTAGATTTGGATAGAAAACACTCTGAAGTTTCTGAAAATGTTTGAATCATGTCTGTGAGTATAACATAACTTATTTAGCATGCGAAACCCCGAGGACAAACCATTCAGATTTTTTTTTTTTTTGAGGTCACTCTCTTTTCAATGGATTTTCATTGGGAATACAGATTTCTAATTGACCTTCTTGCAGTTCCTACCGCTTCCCCTGGATGTCAACAGTCTTTAGAAATTGGTTGAGGGTTTTTCCTTCGTGTAATGAAGAAGTACGGCCATCTTGATTGAGGGTCACTCGACGTGTCCTGTTTGTTAGAGGCGCATGACCAGAAGGCTAGCTACAGTTTGTTTTAATCCTGTATTGAACACAGATCATCCAGTCTTCAATTTTAACGATTATTTACATTAAAAAATACCTAAAGTTGTATTACAAAAGTAGTTTGAAATGTTTTGGCAAAGTTTACAGTTAACTTTTGAGATATTTTCTAGTCACGTTTCACAAGATGGAACCGGTGTTTTATTGGATCAAACGCGCCAAATAAATTGACATTTTGGATATATATCGATGGAATTAATCGAACAAAGGGACCATTTGTGATGTTTATGGGACATATTGGAGTGCCAACAACAGAAGGTCGTCAAAGGTAAGGCATGAATTATATTTTTATTTCTGCGTTTTGTGTCGCGCCTGCAGGGTTGAAATATGATTCTTTCTGTTTACTGTGGTGCTATCCTCAGATAATATAATTGTTTGCTTTTGCCGAAAAGCCTATTTGAATTCTGACATGTTGGCTGGATTCACAACCAGTGTAGCTTTAATTTGGTATATTTCATGTGTGATTTAATGAAAGTTTGATTTTTATAGTCATTTATTTGAAAATGGCGCTCTGCAGAGACAGTAGCGTCCCGCCTAAACTCAGATTTTTGGATATAAATATGAACTTTACCGATCAAAACATACATGTATTGTGTGTTTACATGTATGAAGTCCTATGAGTGTCATCTGATGAAGATCATCAAAGGTTAGTGATTAATTATATCTCTATTTCTGCTTTTTGTTACTCCTCTCTGTGGCTGGAAAAATGGCTGTGTTTTTCTGTGGCTATGTACTGACCTAACATAATCGTTTGGTGTGCTTTCGCCGTAAATCCTTTTTGAAATCAGACATGTTGGCTGGATTCACAACAAGCGTAGCTTTAATTTGGTGTCTTTCATGTGTGATTTCATGAAAGTTACATTTTTATAGTAATATATTTGAATTTGGCGCTCTGCATTTTTACTGGCTTTTGGCAAGATATCCCAGAGAAGTTAAGAAACAAACGTTCAATCGAAAGGAAACTTCTTGGCAGGGGAAAAAATAACATTTTAATACATGTGGGTTTTGACACTTTTGTAGCTGTCATAAAAAAAAAACATTAAAAAAACACAGGTGTAAATATATGGGTAATGGCAGTGTTATGACCATATTATGACAGGTTATGTCATCTGTTATGACATATTATGACATGGTTATGACGCTAGATGTCAAGTAAAGTGTTACCATTGTGTTATTGTGTTAAAGTGTTATTTTATGATAAATTACGTTGGCATTTTCTCTCTTCGAAAAGTGCATCCGCTCTCTTCCTCTGTTAGAATGGAGAAGTCTGGTGACTTTTTATTCTAAGAATCCCATTCATTTGGTCTGCTGCCCCGTGTTTTCTCTTTCTCTCCCTCGCTCCCTCTGTGGATGCATTCAGGCATGGTCCCTCGTTCTCTCTGTTCATTTCCAAAGAGGATGATTGAACACACTTCACTTCATTCTGTCATTTCATCATCCCTTGTTCAGGGTGGCAAAGCCAACACATTTCGCTCCGGCTTCGGCAAACATGAGCCTAGCGTGTCCAGGCCAGTTGGTTAATGATGTGCCTTAAGTAGTTGGATTGCAAAAAATATAGATCTACAATAAGCCAGCCAGTGCCGGTGTTCAGATCACTACACAGATCAAGGCAGAAGGAGGGTTGGTGGCAGGGCAATAATGTTTCACCTCATTGTCGAAGTAATGCAATTGAATTTCAAGGACCACTTGTTTTTTGGTGGGTGGTTGTGTGTGTCAATTTCATGCATGACATTTAGGAGTACATGATTTTGGTCGTTGTCCTACCTTGTTTTTCATGCTTAAATTACCTCAAGGCCAGTAAATACCTGCTCACCATTGCCCAATGTGTAGCTGAGGGCCCTGTGCTTTTCTGAATGCTATTCAGAATGAATTTCATTCATATTCCTGAAGCTGTCGCTAAGTCACCCCCAACAATACAACTCCTGAAGAAAACTTCCTGCTATCCTCAAAAAAAAAGACATTTGCATCTTGGGAACATTAAGCAACATCTTATTTGCATCTCTCCCTCTCTCTTTCCCCCTTCTCTCTCTCTGTCTCCCCTCGTAAAGTAACCTAAGCCTCTGTTTGACATGAGCTGAGCCTCCGCTGATGCGCGCCTGTTTTACATGCCGAGAGTGCCAGTGCTAGCTAACTACCTCATGCCTCATCCTCTCTCCCCCGAAAGCTGTTGCCATGGTGATGCCCCTGCTTGTTGTTGCAGATAGAAGCTGGCGTTATTGAACATCTTGTTTCAAGAACCCCCCCACCACACATACACACACACACCTTCCAATTGGAATGTTTCTCCCAAATGCGAGGGTGAAGTAGAAGAAATGATGGACACATCCCAAAAAAGTCAGGGCAACAGAGAGATGACTTGCTGAGTCAGTGTTTTAGCCCGTTTCATCCATATGAATAGCCTAGCTTAGCCCAGGTGTGTGAGGAGAGAGAGATGGGATTAGACTTGCCCCGACTTTTTTGTCTCTAATGAGCGCACCACACCAGAGATTGACAGTGCAGATATGGTGACTGATTTCCCCATGCATAGAGATGAAGTTGACTGCAGTGCTGTTGTTGCTGTCCTTTCCACAACAGAATGTAAAGCATTCTATAGCATGTACGGCTGGCCTATGGACTACCTTAGACATTTTCAGTGTAACCTGTTGTTGCACTGTAAAATGTATTACATAAGTATTTCATACATCACGCTCTGCTTAGTGCTACCCTTGAGAGCCCCTGTTTGGGTTGGCGTGGGGGCTACATCTCTACAGAATCTTCTGCTCTTATCAACATTTTATTTTTGGAAAGGGCATAGTCGGACGTCTGTTCCATTAGTTGATGGCGAGCTCTGCCCTCTATGTGGAGAGGTGAGCGCGCTCGAAAGGACACCCCTGCCAACGTGCCTGTGAGGGCGGCGTGTGAGAGGAGTAGGGGATAATTGAAGTAGGCCCAGGAAGCCCCTGAACGACGGCAGGAAGACGGCAGGATAATGGCCATTTTGCTCCCAGCTGGAACTGTGGCAGGTGAAGCGAAAGACTTATCTTTTCTCTTTAATACGGAACAGAGTTTGACAGGATTTATTTGGATGCCATAAAAAATGAGATCTGGTCATTAAATGATGGGAACACAAGTCGTTGCGAGACATACACAAGTCGTTGCGAGACATACACAAGTCGTTGCGAGACATACACAAGTCGTTGCGAGACATACACAAGTCGTTGCGAGACATACACAAGTCGTTGCGAGACATACACAAGTCGTTGCGAGACATACACAAGTCGTTGCGAGACATACACAAGTCGTTGCGAGACATACACAAGTCGTTGCGAGACATCCCACTTCTGATTTTTTCCCCCCCTGGTGTGTTTATTCTTTTGGTCTCTCGGAGTTGTCAGGGTTTTCATTGATTCCTTGATTACTGCCTTAATGAGTCCACTGACTTTGGAAGTCATGCTTACTGGCAGGGGAAGAGGTGGGAGAAACTATGTGTGAACACAGAATGCTTGTAAATGGCATGTATGTCTGAGAGCTGTTTCGCTTTATGCGTGTTGTCTGTGTGGACATTGATAGTATACGAATGTGTGGGTTTAGGTGCATTTGTGTTAATGATTTTTGGTGTGTGTCTTTAGCACGTGGTGTGTCTGTGAGCCTGCCACTCCATTCCTGGAAGGCCACCTGTGGGGCTCTCTCAGGTTAGGCACATATGCTGCAGTAATTAGCCAGGAGACTTAAAAACCATTAAGGCAGACAACCAAAAGGGGACTCTCTTCCTCTCCCACTCTAACTCATCCTCGGTTGACAGTTAAGTGGACCCCCAAGGGGCCGTCTGGGGCTTGGACTCCCTGCCGTTTGGCGGGAAGTGAGAATCAATGGTGGTGGTTGCTGGCAACAGGGCAAGCTCTAGCCCTTCAGTTGAGCCATTTTCTTCAATTATTCTTCCATTTTTCTTTCTGTGACCCAGTTTAGAAATTTTGTTTAAAATGGCGGAGTTACAATTTGTATTTCTCTGGCAATGATTCTTAGCCTGCAGTTTTTTTTGTTTCAGTCGCATGGTGTGAAGATTTGATTTGGCCTCTCAAAGAAAATGTATTTCCAAATCTGCCTTAATTTGTTTTGTTTGATCTTAAGATTTATATTGCAAAGAAATTATGCACATTCTGATTGTCGTAAGCCTTTTAAAGCAACGGTACAATGACTGACTGAAAAATGAACCGATCTGTGGAATAGCAGATATGAGAGCAGAGACCCCTTTGAGATGAGGTTTTTGGATTAGAGATCACCTCTTCTGAACACTGTACTCAGTCTGCTATAAAGGGTTCCATTATCACTGCGTGCTTTGTGAACAAGAAAGCTCTGCCAGATTGCGCCGTGTATCCTCAAAAAGGGACAGAAAATCACCCCAAAACCTGACAATGTCAGCTCACAGTGGCCTACAGCTAGGAAATGAAACCCTGCTAGGCCAACATTCATTCATTATCACATTTTATTCTCTCCACCTGTTTTCCCTGCTTTTTGTGGAGGTTTCATTGTCCAACTCAAAGCCATCAACCAGCTGTACGCCGGCCACCACCGCGCTGAGGCAAAGGTGGCGGCTGTCAAATCGAACCTCCCTGTATGCTCGTCGGTGAGGGTCGACTGCTTCCTTGGCAGCCAGGGACAAGAATGAGCCCTTATCCCTCTGCTCTTGAGAAATGGGCCCTGCTCGCCCGAGGCTTTGCACCATTCCCTGGAACAGACATCTTATCCCTGGATTAGCCCTTACAATCCTCACTTCCCCTGGCTCTTGCACAATGGGCAAACTCTGGTCGCCAGTGTTGTCTTGTGGTGTTAACACAGATTTACATATGCAACACAGTGGGATGGGGGGGCATCTATATGTGGACACACTAAGAAAATAAGCAACATCCAATTTCAACCAAGCCCTGCCACAACGTCCATCCCTAATTCTTCACATGCCACAGGATATTGTGCCTTTCCTTATTTTTATTTTTTTACAACTACATTGAAGTGGCAGAAATTTAATGGGGTGGTTTGTTTGTCTGATACAAGGAGTCCTCAGGCATCCTCTGTCAAGCTAAAAATATATTTGGTTTAACCGGCTTGTAAAGGTTGCCCTCCTCTCCCTCCCCTTCCTCCGTGCCACACCGGCGGCCCACTCCTGTCCGCCCCTCGCTACTGTAAATATAAATCTTGGGGAGTTTGTCGGCCGGCACGGTAATGACAAGGCTCCAGGCAGCTTGGTGACAGCGAGGGGGGGGATTGGAGAGGGGATGATAAACAGACGGGAGAGGAGAAGAAAGGGCAAACGGCGAAGCGAAAGCAGTTATTGCTCCGCTGTTCTGTTCTTTTTTTCTGCCTCCTATCAATGTGGCTAGTGGTGTATCTATGAGACGAGCTGCGGAGTCTCTGGACTTGGCGAGTCCCCTGAACATTTTGACAAACTCAAGAGGCCGCTGGGATACATTAGGATGTGGTTATGGAGAGAACCATGACCTAGTTCTAACTCAAACTTCCTGAGTTTGTAGCTCATAGACTTGAATGTCAGTTATGTTTGGTCTATTTTTCAAAGTCCATGATTATATCAAAGTCTCAATTAGGTTTTAAAATGGTTGCCAAGATACCATAGAGAGCTCCATTTAAAACATCCAAATGTATGTAGGTCTTTCCTAAGACGTCCAACTCAGAGAACCTGGTTCAATACCGCAATGAGAGGAATACTTTTTCTTTCATTCAAATCTTGACCCCAAACTCAGTGAATGGAGAGGAGACTTCATGGAGTAGCATGGAACCCAATTTATCATTCATTTTGTGCATAATGGCTGTACAGGCAGTGGAAAAACAACAAAAGACTTGGTATTAATTGACATTATTTTCACCTTTCCCCACTGTCCCCGTATCTCATAATAGAGAAGCCTTAATCATGACCTAATAATACTCTTCCATGGATTGAAACGGCTTTTGGAGAGATGTCATGCCTTCCACCTATCAGTCTACCGTTACCATGGCACCCAGATTAAATGTATTAACTAAACAATTAAGATCGAAATGGCAGCGCTATCCCAGATCATGATTTGGAAATTAAATTATGACTTTGAGGTTGTTGTTTTTTTCTCTATTCAAACTGACCAAAGCTGTGTTTTTGAAGTAATTAGATTGTTTATATGTTTAACTGAAAACGCTTTCAAAGCAACGCCAGAGGTTCTCTGCTGAGGAAATGTTGTGGAAATGGAATTGAATAGAGCAGGGCTGTGGTCTTCAGTAGGCCACGCCTCAGTGTAATCGCTAATTAGAATCATTGTTTGTCTTTTTCTAAAAGGAGACACTCCTCTATCTGGAACACACATCTCAAATAGGTAGTTGTTATCGAAAATAAACACTATATTTATACACTTTCCTTGATGCTTTCTCTTCTGTGAAGGTAAAAACAGGACAGTTTTACCTCTCTTAAAATTGTGTTTCCCAGTGTTTTAAGAAATTCACTCTAAAGAATCTAACCATCCAACCAATTCAGTTTTGGCACACAATCATCTGACTGTCTGTCAACTTGTACAGGTTCTTTCTTACAAGTTAAACAAGCAGTTACCAAAGTCTAGTCACACACATTCTGTCTCAAAAGGCTTCTTGACTTGCATTAAGCTGAGGTACTTTATTTACAAGCAAACTAACGCATTATCCAGGAGGCAAAATATTAAATTGACATCATTAAATTTGCTCGATGGACTTTTAAATTACACGTACTGACAGCAGGGCCAGTGCAGTAGTGATGCAGGTATATCTAGTGAGGCTATGCAATAACACATGTAGTATATGTAGTTATGAATGTAGTTTTGTATGGCACCCACCTGCTGGATGCTTCTGTCTTTTGATTTTCTTCCTATCTGCAGGCAGCACACAGCCGCACCACTGCAATCACTGCAATCATGCTTAATTACCAGATTAGAAGATCCAATTAGCAGATCTCCTGTCTTTCAGATCAAGCCACTGCCAACACATCCTTTGAAATTAGATACTTTTGGTGCCCCCCAGGGGTTGGCATTGCTCCGCTTCAAATTGATCGTACTCCCGAAATGGCAATGTGCTTGTTTGGCGTGTGGACAATTGTTTCCGTACGCTCTTGGATGTTTTGATTTATATTTCAGAGAATGTGTAAAGAGACGCATGGTTTGGATAAATGTGTTTGGGCAAGTTGCACACAGGTTTAATTCACTATTCCTTCTTGAACTGCCTCTGACTTTACCATACACATACTAAAATGGTGGTACTTAAAGGAGATACATACAACCCTCATCCTCATCCCCTCCCCCGCAACCTCCTTAAGTTTAACTTTTGAGTCTTTAACTTTCAGTTTTGTCCACCAGCTTCAAACTGCTGAAAATACAAAATTGTTTGTTATTTTAAAGATATTTAAAAGTGATTTTGATGCTACAATGATTCTCTACGCTTGCTTGTTTTGTCACATAAACTGAAATGCATAATTTTAGCAACCAGATAATGGTGGTAAGTGGTAAGTAGTAAGTGTTCATCATTAGATTTATTAAACAGAGAACACTAAACAAAAATAACAAAGGAGAATGAAACGCAACAGTTCTGTCAGGTGACATAAACACAGAACAGAAAATATAATCACCCACAACACACAATGACAAACAGGCTACCTAAATATGGATCCCAATCAGAGACAACGACTGACACCTGCCTCTGATTGAGAACCATACTAGGCCAAACACATAGAAATAGAACAATAGAACAAAACATAGAAAAAACAACATAGAATGCCCACCCCAACTCACGCCCTGACCAAACTAAAATAAAGACATAACAAAGGAACTAAGGTCAGAACGTAACATTACCCCCCCCAAAGGTGCGGACTCTGGCCTCAAAACCTGAACCTATAGGGGAGGGTCTGGGTGGGCATTTACCGCGGTGGCGGCTCTGGAGCGGGACGAGGACCCCACTCCACCATAGTCTCGGCCCACTTCTGTGACACCTTAGGAGCGGCGACCCTCATCACTGACCCTGGATTGGAGACCCTAGTAAAGGGCACCACTGGACTGACGGGCGCCTCTGGACTGACGGGCGCCTCTGGACTGACGGGCGCCTCTGGACTGACGGGCGCCTCTGGACTGACGGGCGCCTCTGGATTGACGGGCGCCTCTGGACTGACGGGCGCCTCCGGACTGACGGGCGCCTCCGGACTGACGGGCGCCTCCGGACTGACGGGCGCCTCCGGACTGACGGGCGCCTCCGGACTGATGGGCGCCTCCGGCGGCTCCTGACTGAAGGGCGGCTCAGGCGGCTCCTGACTGAAGGGCGGCTCAGGCGGCTCCTGACAAGGGCGGCTCCTGACAAGGACGGCTCAGGCGGCTCCTGACTGAAGGGCGGCTCAGGCGGCTCCTGACTGAAGGGCGGCTCAGGTGGCTCCTGACTGAAGGGCGGCTCAGGACAGACGGGCGGCTCAGGACAGACGGGCGGCTCAGGACAGACGGGCGGCTCAGGACAGACGGGCGGCTCAGGACAGACGGGCGGCTCAGGACAGACGGGCGGCTCTGGCTTGGAGAGAGAACCTGGAGGGAGGAGACGGAGGGACAACCTGGTGCGTGGGGCTGCCACAGGACCCACCAGGCTGGGGAGACCTACAGGAGGCCTGGTGCTTGGAGGAGGCACCGGAAGGAACGGGCTGTGGGGGAGCACTGGAGCTTTGGTGCGCAGCCTTGGCACCACTCCCCCAGGCTGGATGACTACACTAGCCCGGACCCTCTAGAGTGCAGGCACAGGTTGAACCGGGCTGTGGGTGAGCACTGGAGATCTAGTGCATACTACGTGCACCTCTCCCTTAGGCTCAACTCCCACATTTGCCCGGCACGAGCGGAGCGCAGGCAGAGGACGCACTGCACCCTCCCAGCGCCCCGGAGACACAGCACGCAGAGCCGGAGCAGGATACCCTGGACCGAAACGGCATACCGGAGACCAGACACGCTGAGCAGGCACAATACTCCCTGGCTGGATGCCCACACTCGCATGACACTTTCGGGGGGCTGTCCTATAGCGCACCGGGCTATGGATGCGTACTGGCGACACCGTGCGCTTAACCGCATAACACGGTGCCTGACCAGTAACGCGCTGCTTACAATAAGCACGAGGAGTGGGCTCAGGTCTCAAACCTGACTCTGCCCCACTCCCCGTGTGCCCCCTCCCCAGGGGGGGCTGCCTCTCGTGCCTGTTGCGCTGCCGTGTTCTTGTCACCAACTCCATTCTCCTGTATTCCTCCTCGCACTGTTCCAGAGAATCCCAGGCGGGCTCCGGCACTCTCCCTGGATCGATCGACCACCTCTCTATTTCCTCCCAGGTTGTTACATAGTCCAGATTGCACTGCTCCAATTTACCACGCTGCTTGGTCCTTGGTGGGTGATTCTGTAACGCTCGTCGTTGGAATGAGGTGAGGACCAAAGCGCAGCGTGGTAAGTGTTCATCATTATATTTATTAAACAGAGAACACTAAACAAAGGAGAACGAAACGCAACAATTCTGTCAGGTGACATAAACACAGAACAGAAAATATAATCACCCACAACACACAATGACAAACAGGCTACCTAAATATGGCT
Organism: Salvelinus fontinalis; assembly: GCF_029448725.1. Taxonomy (NCBI): domain Eukaryota; kingdom Metazoa; phylum Chordata; class Actinopteri; order Salmoniformes; family Salmonidae; genus Salvelinus; species Salvelinus fontinalis. Next base: position 32,492,618 of record NC_074677.1, read on the forward strand.
CCCAATCAGAGACAACGACTGACACCTGCCTCTGATTGAGAACCATACTAGGCCAAACACATAGAAATAGAACAATAGAACAAAACATAGAAAAAACAACATAGAATGCCCACCCCAACTCACGCCCTGACCAAACTAAAATAAAGACATAACAAAGGAACTAAGGTCAGAACGTGACACATATCCTTAACCTTTATCGGCATATTGATGTTGGGTAAAACACTTCAGACCTTATACTACGGTTGGGGTTAATTCCTCAAATTACTAATTCCTCAAATTACTATACTACGGTTGGGGTTAATTCCTCATATTATTCCACAAATTATATTCTAATTCGATTCCCTCCCCTGTAAATTCCATTTAATTCAAATCAAATTCAGTCTTTGAATTTAGCGATAATTTAATTCCTTTGTTAGGTAAATTCCAATAATTAAATTCCCAATTCAATATTATTCCCAACAATTCTACAAATTTGAATTCAAATTCAATTCCCTCAGGCTTTCAGGCTGATCATGTCATTGTTCAGGCACTGGAAATCAAAATACAAGTTTAAATGATCTAAAACAAATCCTGCAGTATATTATTTATACTGAGCGCATTCATTCCATTTACTGAGAAATGTACAAATATAAAATTCCAAACATTAAATGTTTTTCCAGTTCAAACAGTCTAATTCCAATTGCGTAACTTGGAGATCATTGAAATTTTAATTGAATTCAATGTAAATTCTTCACTTCGTGAGTGAATTCAAGAATTCAATTGGAATTGACCCCAACCCTGCCTTATACTTTTAAGACCTGCTTAAGTATAAGACAATGAGAAGGATAGCACCATAAGAGAACATGCATATCAACATGCTGCTGTGTGTGATATACAAGATTGGCGTGGCATACTGCAGAGCTACAGTGGTTCCTCCTTTAAGTCCCGCGGTGTAAGCTCTCAACTTTTAGAGGTACCCAGCGTCACGGCTTCATTGCTCCAGACCACCACAAGGGGGAGTTAGAGCACTCATTATGAATTTGGGTCTCAATGCTTTTATATGACCAATCATATCGAGTGGTTCCAATGACGAATTTGATGTGGTCCACCCGTCCATAGTGACATCAGCAAAGATGGCTGACAAAACATTACAGGGAAGAAAATGTATGTAGTTATAACGTCATAATGAGTCAAGCAAAACATGTACAATTGAGAGGAATATGTTAGTTAATGTAGAGACAATCGATTGAGCATATTTTTTGTCAAAGGTAATTTACAAAAATCGCTATTTAGACAGTTTTTTTTCAGCCATATCCATTACCAGGTGTATCAAACTCATTCTTTATAGCAAGCAGGGAGCAGGTTTCGAATCCTCAACATTCTAGCCCGAAGTCCAGCACACTATCAACTGTGCCCAAATGTATTACTTGGGGTTGGGGCCGATTGTGGCTAAAAACACTTTATCAATTGTAATCTTTAACGTGGAAAGGGAAAAAGGTATTATTATTCGCTTTTCACAAGCATAGCAGGATGGGCTATTAGCTGAACATTAGACTATTCAACCTTTACTAAAGACGTGTCTAATAGCCGAGCTAGGTGTGACACCCTCCCCAACTTGAGCTAGATGTGAACACCCCCCCCCCCCCCCCCCCCCCCTCCTAACCAACTTGCAACAAATCATTTTCAGGACTATCTAGAAAATGCAGAGGAGATGCGCAATGGGATTCTAATAAGAGGGTTTTCTCCACAATGTATGGATGAAGCTCTTAATTTAGCATTGCTGAAAACACGACATGAACTGCTACAAAAAAGACCCGTTAAAGCTTAAGAACACCCTGTAATGTTCACAACTACATATACTTTGAACTCGCAAAAAGTAGGAGATGCGGTCAAGAAACACTGGCATGTTTTATTTACGCGATAAAATGGTCAATGCCAACTGCCAGCCACAAAAGAAAATCAGCCAGAATGTTTTTGGATTATCACCCTCCAGACATTATTTCCTAAAGGTCTTAATGATAAAATGGCTGTGTATGTTATGTTGTGAATTTGAACATGAATTATGCCCCTATTTCAGATTACTCTGACTTTTTTTTCTTACGCTGTACTCAATGATTTATGAAAACTTGCTTGGTAGGTCGACGTCCTCATTGTGGTTTTACAGACGTTTAATACGCTTCATTTACACACTTTATTTGAATATTTATGAAATGCATATTGTTATATTTTGTAGCACTTTGTTTTTAATTTGCCTCCAACCCTTTTCGATGCGTGGAACGGATGTGGGTGTGGCTAGGTCTAGATAAGGGTGCTAATTTAAAAAACTCACAAAAACTCCGATATATAAAACTTATTAAAGATCAGTGATACGATCAAGAACAGTGTGCGCGTTCCTTTTCCCTCATCTATCCGTCTGTTACCATGCACCTGCAAAAAAGATAGCTCAGATGTGCGAGTTCCTTTTGAATTTTGAATTTGACTTTACAAACAACAAGAGAGCTTAATTGGCGCCTATTCTTTCGGAGCCTCGACCTACATAAGTTATTTTAACTGGCTGAGGTAGGCTATGAGGCTTAACAGCCTATTAGAAGTAGGATTTTTTTATTAGACCTACTTACAATTGCAACTGGTCAAAAATGTAGCATCCTACATAAAACAATAATTTAAAGAAAAAAAGTCTTCACGTTCGAACTAAAACAATGTAACTAAAAAGAAAGCGCACGTGTAATTCCCAAACTCTAAAAGTAATTTGAAAGGTAGATACAAATTATGTATGACATTGTGGTTACAATAAAGTGCCACTATGACAACATCCGGTGAAATTGCAGAGCGCGAAATTCTAAATACAAAAATCATAATATTAAGCATTCATGAAAAGTGTCTTACATTGTTTAAAAGCTTAACTTCTTGTTAATCCAACCGCTTTGCCAGATTTCAAAAAGGCTTTACGACGAAAGCATACCATGCGATTATCTGAGGACAGCGCCCCACATCAAAATACTTTTTCAAACCAGCACAGGCGTCACAAAATCACAAATAGCGATTAAAATAAATCACTTACCTTTGAAGATCTTCCTCTGTTTACAATCCCAAGGGTCCCAGCTACACAATGAATGGTCGTTTTGTTCGATTAAGTCCCTCTTTATATCCCAAAAAGTTTGTTTAGTTGGCGCAATTGATTTCAGTAATCCACTCGTTCAACATGCATACAAATGAATCCAAAAAGTTAACGATAAAGTTCGTCCAAACAAGTCAAACGATGTTTCTAATTAATCCTCAGGTACTCTAACATCTAAATAAACAATCATATTTAAGACAGAGAATAGTATGTTCAATAGGGAAGATAAATAACGAAGAGCGCGCGTATTTACATACAGTTGAAGTCGGAAGTTTAAATACACTTAGGTTGGCGTCATTAAAACTCATTTTTCAACCACTCCACAAATTTCTTGTTAACAAACTATAGTTTTGGCAAGTCGGTTAGGACATCTACTTCGTGCATGACACAAGTCATTTTTCCAACAATTGTTTATAGACAGATCATTTCACTTATAATTCATTGTATCACAATTCCAGTGGGTCAGAAGTTCACATAAACTAAGTTGACTATGCCTTTAAACAGCTTGGAAAATTCCAGAAAATGATGTCATGGCTTTAGAAGCTTCCGACATCATTTGAGTCAATTGGAGGTGTACCTATGGATGTATTTCAAGGCCTACCTTCGAACTCAGTGCCTCTTTGCTTGACATCAAAGAAATCAGCCAAGACCTCAGAAAAAACTATGTAGACCTCCACAAGTCTGGTTCATCCTTGAGAGCAATTTCCAAACGCCTGAAGGTACCACGTTCATCTGTACAAACAATAGTACGCAAGTATATACACCATGGGACCACGCAGCCGTCATACCGCTCAGGAAGGAGACGCATTCTGTCTCCTAGAGATGCACGTACTTTGGTGCGAAAAGTGCAAATCAATCCCAGAACAACAGCAAAGGACCTTGTGAAGATGCTGTAGGAAACAGGTACAAAATTATCTATATCCGCAGTAAAACGAGTCCTATATCGACATAACCTGAAAGGCCGCTCAGCAAGGAAGAAGCCACTGTACCAAAACCGCCATAAAAAAGCCAGACTATGGTTTGCAACTGCACATGGAGACAAATATCTTACTTTTTGGAGAAATGTCCTCTGGTCTGATGAAAAAAAAATAGAACTGTTTGGCCATAATGACCATCGTTATGTTTGGAGGAAAAAGGGGGAGGCTTGCAAGTCAAACCTGACTCAGTTACACCAGCTCTGTCAGGAGGGAAGCTTGTGGAAGACTACCCGAAACATTTGACTCAAGTTAAACAATTTAAAGGCAATGCTACCAAATACTAATTTGAGTGTATGTAAACATCTGACCCACTGGGAATGTGATGAAAGAAATAAAATCTGAAATAAATCATTCTCTCTACTATTATTCTGAAATTTCACATTCATAAAATAAAGTGCTGATCCTAACTGACCTAAGACAGGGAATTTTTACTAGGATTAAATGTCAGGAATTGTCAAAACTGAGTTTAAATGTATTTGGCTGAGGTGTATGTAAACTTCTGACTTCAACTGTATATATAAATAAAACATTTCTTACCGAGCCGTGATGCCCACAGATTGCCTTTGCCGATCGCTCATCATCTTCATTCATCAGTGAGTCAATGGCTTGAATAGTCATTGACTCACACGTGTTGAAAAGGAATGAGATGGCGTCACAATCAAATCAAATCAAATTTATTTATATAGCCCTTCGTACATCAGCTAATATCTCAATGTGCTGTACAGAAACCCAGCCTAAAACCCCAAACAGCAAGCAATGCAGGTGTAGAAGCACGGTGGCTAGGAAAAACTCCCTAGAAAGGCCGAAACCTAGGAAGAAACCTAGAGAGGAACCAGGCTATGAGGGGTGGCCAGTCCTCTTCTGGCTGTGCTGGGTAGAGATTATAACAGAACATGGCTAAGATGTTCAAATGTTCATAAATGACTAGCATGGTCAAATAATAATAATCACAGTAGTTGTCGAGGGTGCAGCAAGTCAGCACCTCAGGAGTAAATGTCAGTTGGCTTTTCATAGCCGATCATTAAGAGTATCTCTACTGCTCCTGCTGTCTCTAGAGAGTTGAAAACAGCAGGTCTGGGACAGGTAGCACGTCCGGTGAACAGGTCAGGGTTCCATAGCCGCAGGCAGAACAGTTGAAACTGGAGCAGCAGCACGGCCAGGTGGACTGGGGACAGCAAGGAGTCATCATGCCAGGTAATCCTGACGCATGGTCCTAGGGCTCAGGTCCTCCGAGAGAGAGAAAGAAAGTGAGAAAGAGAGAATTAGAGAGAGCATACTTAAATGCACACAGGACACCGGATAAGACAGGAGAAGTACTCCAGATATAACAAACTGACCCTAGCCCCCCGACACAAACTACTGCAGCATAAATACTGGAGGCTGAGACAGGAGGGGTCAGGAGACACTGCCAGGCACACCTGGGAGCTCTGTAACTCCACCTCCGACAGGCAGAGTCAACATACAGCATGTGGTGGGTTCGTCAGGTTTTCGGTTCACGCTGATATTTCCATTCCTCTTCTGACAACAGAACTTGACTAACTGCTTACCAGGCACATGAAGGGCTGCCCGGACCGTTATGCTGTTATGCTATTCCAAGGATGTGTAACCAAAGAGAGATACCACGAGTTGGCACAGAATACATAGCCTTCCCGCTGAGGCAATCTATTTCTGCACCGTTTCGCGCTGCTCTGAGACAAGCATGGAGAAACAAAAATGTTCAAATATTCCATGATATTCTTAAGATATGTGTTAACTGAATATAAGCAAGTGATGTCTGCTAAATAATCAAGTTAGGTTTCTCCAGAAGTAAATAATTCTAAATAACTGGCTTTATTTACAAGAATTGCCTTTTTCTTGCTCACTCTAGGTTAAATGAAAACGAAATCTCCAAAATGTTGTTACTTTTTAAACAAAGCAATTATTTGTATTAATTAATTTAGAATTATATAAAAGCCCCTTAGATATTCTCACAGATCCTAACGGAAAATGCCCCTTAGATATTAATATAGAGTCCTCCAATCCTCTAAATGTAATTATTGGCGGAGAGTCACATCATTGAAAAAATTATTTTTAGATATACTGTTAAAAATGGAGTTGGTCTTATTTATTTAAAGAGCATATTGAAGTTAGAAGCAAAAGCCTACAACTACTTTAGCACTGTTTTACTCTGCTCTGAGACAAGCACGACACAGGGATTCTTTAGCTAAATAGCCCAGTACTGTACTGCCGGACATCACGTTGTACAGCACCATATTTTCTGTTCCATCCTAACAGAAACCCAGATGTTTTTTTGTTTTTCATGGAATAGAAACACCATAATATTAATCAAATTAATTAAGCAAGTACCAGTCAAAAGTTTGGACACACCTACTCATTCAAGGATTTTTCTATATTTTTACTATTTTTTACATTGTAAAATAATAGTGAAGACATCACAACTGTAGCAGGTGTAGCCCATCATGAAAATGTTTCCTATTAGCAGGACAATATACTTTTTATAACCAGGCTACTGTTGTGAAAATTCCTCAACTTGCAATGTATTCAATGCTAAAGTACTCTAAAGTGTTACATTTCTAACTAATATTGTTCCAATATTTCTGTAAATCAGTCATATTTATTCCCATAGTAATTCGTTATGGATCCATAACTAAATCAACATCTGCATTTTGGAAGAGTATTTTTCTATCAATATTTTATTAACAAAATGTTTTTATTTGTTTATTAGGCTACTGTGCAGTCTACAATACATACTGTAGTTAACATGGGACTCTTTCAAAATGCAGATGTTGCTTTAGTTATGGATCCATAACCAATTAATTTGGGTGTAAATATCACTGATTTACAGAAATATTGGAATAAAGTTGTCTAATGAAGACAAACAATTTAGAATCATCCAATCCAGTAGCCTACTCCCAACCGTCATGTTGTACAGCGCCATATTTTCCATTCCATCCTAACGGAAACGCTGAGGGTTTCGTTTTCACTTTTCTCTGAATAGAAACACCATAATATTAATCAAATTAATTACACAAATTTCTAAAAATAAAACCCATATACTATGTTATTACAAAAAAGGTTTTAAATTCTTTGGTAATGCCAATATGGAATACTATCAAATGCTTCTCAAAGATGCCCTCTGATAGTCACACTAGCAGTAACAGAAAAAATGGCCGAGAATTAAATGACGTGCCACAGAATGCTGCGGCAGCACCCAAGGTATGACCCCTAGTCCCTGTGACACACACACACATACAGACACGTGTACACGTCTTGCCCTGTGAACACCAGCATAGGCACACACTCCAGAGCCCGAGATGGACTGTTGCCATGCTTTGCCTCCTTGTGCTGCCGTCTAATTGTCTCTAATCATGAGATATTAAAGCTGAAAATGGCTTAGTCTCCTCATTCCTTATCATAATACACACGGACCTCAGCAGGGGACAGGCCAGAGCTACAGATCTACACACCACCATGAGCGGGCACGCAGTGGGTTCACAGAACCCAACACATTCAATCACATATTTACAGACTTGGACACACACAAATACACTCACTCACTCACATACACACAGTCATGTTTGTTTGCAGTTTTGTATACAGTACCTATGGCATGTAGACAAAGCATCTCTAGGCTAGCCTTTAGCCTCTGTAGGATAGTTCACAGATCGGGATTTATTTTACATTCCAACAGCTGACCAATTGGAGTGGGAGGGCCGTTCCTGGAATTGGCTAGGTAATTCACAAATTTAGCTTATTGAAACAGAGAAGATCTTTTCAAAGACACCCTGAAACGTATCCTTGATTTCAGTGAGCGATGCTCATAAATTGGCTCGACTAATGTATTTGAAATGCATAGTGGAGATTTACAAAAATAATGTTGTGCATATTGGTTTGTGTGTGAGTGCATCCTAAATGGCGAAAAGCAACAAAACAAGGAGAGATGGCGATAGGCCAGACTGAATACTATTTTAATTGTCCACCAGAGGATAGCATCTATTGCTTCCTTTGAGAAAGTCATTAGAACTTGACAATGAGCACTCCGATCCAGGGTGCTACAAAACAGCAGCCTTATCCCGAGGAAGCAAAGTAATTGACTCTGAGAGCAAGATCAAGTGTGGCTACAGGCTCCACTCACGAGATGGGGAGAAGTTGGGGGGTGGGGATTGGATGGGGGGTGGAAGAAGGAGAACAACACATTTCCACTCTCTCTCCACCTGAACAGCAAACAACTGGGAGAGGGATGGAAACACTCACCCTCTCTATCCTCTGGCGACACTTAACAAAACAATCATGGAGAGAAAGAGAGAACGAGTACGGAAAGGAGTGAAGGGAGGACAGAGTCAGGTGTCTGTGGGGCTTTAGTATATAGCTTGGGCGTTTGTCATTTAGGTCATTTGGGGGTAAATTGGAGTGTGTTGTTCTAGATCAAAACCCAGAACCACAGGGAGGTATGGATGACTGGGGACAATACATTTTCAGCAAGAACTATAGACACAGATCTTCTCTACTTTCCCACTGACAATATATACTGACCAAAAATATAAACGCAACATATAAAGTGTTGGTCCCAAGTTTCATGAGCTAAAATAAAATATCATAGAAATATTCCATACGCACAAAAAGCAAATTTCTCTCAGATTTTGTGGACAATTTTGTTTACATCCCTGTTATTGAACATTTCTCCTTTGCCAAGATAATTACACAGGTGCACCTTGTGCTGGGGAAAATGAAAGGCCACTCTAAAATGTGCAGTTTAGTCACACAACTTGAGGGAGCGTACACTTGGCATGCTGACTGCAGGAATGTCCACCAGAGCTGTTACCACATAATTTAATGTTAATTTCTCTACTATAAGCCACCTTTACCGTCGTTTTAGTGGGAAAATACTCACCTTCGATGGCCACTGGCACGCTGAAGAAGTGTGCTCTTCACGGATGAATCACGGTTTTAATTGTACCAGGCAGATGGTACATGGTGTCGTGTGGGTGAGCGGTCTGCTGATGTCAGCAGAGTGCCCCATGGTGGCGGTGGGGTTATGGTATGGGCAGACATAAGCTACGGACAACAAACACAATTGCATTTTATCAATGGCAATGTGAATGCACAGAGATACCGTGACTAGATCCTGAAACCCATTGTCGTGCCGTTCATCCTCCGCCATCACCACATTTTTCAGCATGATAATGCACAGCCCCATGTTGCAAGCAGGATGTGTACAGAATTCCTGGAAGCTGAACATGTCCCAGTTCTTCTATGGCCTGCATACTGACAAGACATGTCACCCATTGAGCATGTGTGGGATGCTCTGGATCGACGTGTACGACAGAGTGTACCAGTTCCCACCAATATCCAGCAACTTCGCACAGCCATTAAAGAGTGGGACAACATTCCACAGGCCACAAATCTATGTGAAGGAGATGTGTCGCACTACATGAGGCAAATAGTGGTCACACCAGATACTGACTGGTTTTCTGATCCTTTTTTTAAAGGTATCTGTGACCAACATGCATATCTGTATTCTCAGTCCAATCCATATATTAGGTCCTAATGAATTACCTTATATGAACTGTAACTCAGTAAAATCTTTGAAATTGTTGCATGTTGTTTTTATATTTTGTTCAGTAGAGAGAGAGAGAAATATTACCCCAAGGTTTCCTGTTTGAAAAAGCAAGAGGGGACATATCTTAAAAGAACGCTCCTTCTTTGGTGATGTCTTTGGTAAAAAGGAATCCAAGTTGATGATCCCCACAGGAAGGCGTTGCTACTCACATGACACATCGCCACATCACAGCAGCAACACGCCATAGACTCCATCATGCCTGTGTTTTCCTCTCTGGTTGTCGGAGAATGTGTCTCGGGTTATAAAAGGTGTGGGCAGCAGAGTGCATCGACCCTATCAAGCCAGCCATCCCTCAGCGAGTGTTACCATGACTCCATTGTCCGTGGATGACTTCCTATAAGGGCCGGTCACCAACTCTATCAGGGAAGCGTGTTTGAGGGTAACCCCACATGACATCACTCCCAATGAGGTCTGCAGATGGACACCCCCTGAGAGTCATCCTTTAATTCCCTTCATCACGACTGTGTTCACACTGGTATTTCACTTCAACCCCAAGTTCCTGCATCCACACAGTTTTGTTGGGACCTATTCTTCTTTCTCTTTTGGTCTTTGTCTTGGAGTTGTACTTTGAAAACCCAGAAATGTCACTTGGGTGTTTGTTTCAGTTGTTGTCTGATTGAGGACTGCCTAGAGACTGGTTCTGTCTGCCATTTTCTCTATACAAAGAAGACGACTCTCTGACTTCAATACATCAACTTACCTTGGGTTGAATGTTGTGTTTTGGCAGTTGAAAAGACTCAGTCTTTAGATTTGCGTAGATTTGCTGAAAGGAAAAGTTTAGATGACTTTTCAATGAACTTGAAAAATATATTTTCATCCTTTACTTTCAAAAATGTTGGTTCCATTTGTTCAAATGAAGTTGAAGTCTAAATATTTCTATGTACAGTTCACAATTCAGTTTCACTTTTGTGAACATAGTGTAAGTAGAATTCATTGAAGGCTCTCAGATTTTATGGCTTGCTTTTTCCCTTGCACCTGTGAGAAACTGTAACTTACCGAAATACAGTGCATTTGGAAAATTAATTATATTGTTTTTTCCCCTCATCAGTCTACACACAATACCCATGATGACAAAGCAAAAACAGGGTTTTACACTTAAAAAAACCTGCAATATCACTTTTACATAAGTATTCAGACTCTTTACGCAGTACTTTGTTGAATAACCTTTAGAAGAGATTACAGCCTCGAGTGTTCTTACGTATGATGCTACAATCTTGGCACACCTGAATTTGGGGAGTTTCTCCCATCCTTCTCTGCAGATTCTCTCAAGCTCTGTCAGGTAGGATGAGTAGTGTCACTGCAAAGCTATTTTCAGGTCTCTACAGAGATGTTCAATCAGGTTCAAGTCCAGGCTCTGGCTGGGCCACTCATGGACATTGAAACTTGTCCCGATTCCACTCCTGCGTTGTCTTGGCTGTGTGCTTAGGGTTATTGTCCTGTTGGAACGTGAACCTTCGCCCTAGTCTGAGGTCCTGAGCACACTGGAGCAGTTTTTCATCAAGGATCTCTCTGTACTCCGTTAATCTTTCTCTCGATCCTGACTAGTCTCCCAGTCCTGCCGCTGAAAAACATCCACACAGCATAATGCTGCCACCACCATGCTTCACCGTAGGGATGGTGCCAGGTTTCCTCCAGATGTGACGCTTGGCATTCAGGCCAAAGTGTTCAATCTTGGTTTCATCAGACCAGAGAATCTTGTTTCTCATGGTCTGAAAGTCCTTTAGGTGCCTTTTGGCAAACTCCAAGTGGGCTGTCATGTGCCTTTTACTGAGGAGTGGCTTCCGTCTGGCCACTCTACCGTAAAGGCCTGATTGGTGGAGTGCTGCAGAGATGGTTGTCCTAATGGAAGGTTCTCCCATCTCTACAGAGGAACTCTGGAGCTCTGTCTTAGTGACCATCGGGTTCTTGGTCACCTCCCTGACCAAGGCCCTTCTCCCCTGATTGCCCAGTTTGGCTGGGTGGCCAGTTTTAGGAAGAGTTTTGGTGGTTCCAAACTGCTTCCATTTAAGAATGATGGAGGCCACTGTGTTCTTGGGGACCTTCAATGCTGCAGAAATGTTTTGGTACCCTTCCCCAGATCTGTGCCTCAACACATTCCAGTCTCTGAGCTCCACGGACAATTCCTTCTACCTCATGGCTTAGTTTTTCCTCTGACAACTGTGGAACCTTATATAGACAGTTGTGTGCCTTTCCAAATCATGTTCAATCAATTGAAGTTACCACAGGTGGACTCCAATCAAGTTGTAGAAACATCTCAATGGAAACAGGATGCACCTGAGCTCAATTTCAAGTCTTCTAGCAAAGGATCTGAATAATTATGTAAATAAGATATTTCAGGGTTTTTTTTCAATTGAGAAAAAATTGCTTTGGCCTTATGGGGTATATTGCTTTGGCCTTATGTGTAGATTGGTGAGGATTTAAAAAATATATATATATTTTAGAATAAGGCTGGAACGTACATTATTTGGGGAAAAGTCAAGGGTCTTAATACATTCCGAATGCACTATAGAACGTAGTTCTAACTTTCCAACTCATACACTTTCTCTTCTCATGACCTTAGTTGACCTTGAGACAGGCCTGATGCCTCACAAAGAAGGGTTGCCCACTGTGCCCTATTAACACCAGGTTGGTCCATAGTATTGTGCATTGGGGGGCTCCAGCCTCTGGACAGACAGGGCCCAGACAGGCCTGGGGATGGAGGAAAACGTCCAGCCCTGATTTCCTGAGATCTGGGTGCCTGTGCTCGCTGGGTACTGGCACTTTATCTTCAAAAGCATTTGGTTACACAGAGGTTTGCATTCTGGGCCCTGTTCAGACAAAACATGAACCAGGTCTGTCTAGGTTAGACATAACAACACTTTGTTGTGCTGTGAGAATGCACAATTGGATTAATTTAAAACCAAGTGTACTGTGTGAGATAAAAAAGTCAACCGGATATAATTTTCAACATGCAACACAATGAGAATTGTTGTGTTTTCTCACCCGAAAGTGACTGTATACCTGTTTTGATTGACTATGGCCTTGATCTTAATCCACATGGTGAAGGGAGACGGAGGGTTAATGTGCCTAAAGAATTTTGTTTCAATCAGTTGAAAACATACACCATGTTATCTCCTTATCAACCTCCATATCTGTTTGATGTATAGAAAGGCAGGAAGACTCCATTCCTCCAGTCATATATGAGTAAATCTTAAGTGTTTAACAAGGATTGCTGTTGGTGGTAATGACTTCTCTATAAGCACCGTGCAATATGTATAATTAAGTGACACATTTCAGTCAATTTAGATGGACAGACATTTCAGGGATTTTCATTACCATGCCAATTCCCTGTGAATTATTGAATATTACAGGGGAAGAATGGACTGGATGAGATCAAATCAAATCAAACCTTATTTGCCTCATGTGCAGAATAAAACAAGTGTAGACTTTACCGTGAAATACTTATTTACAAAAGTAGGCTAAAATAAAAGTAATAATAAAAAGTAACACAATAAGAATAACAATAACGAGGCTTTATACAGGGGGCACCGGTACCGAGTCAGTGTGCAGGGCTACAGGCTAGTTGAGGTAATCTGTACATGTACAGTTGAAGTCGGAAGTTTACATACACCTTAGCCAAATACATTTAAACTCAGTTTTTCACAATTCCTGACATTTAATCCGAATAAAAATTCCCTGTTTTAGGTCAGTTAGGACCACCACTTTATTTTAAGAATGTGAAATGTCAGAATAATAGTAGAGAGAATGATTTATTTCAGATTTTATTTCTTTCATCACATTCCCAGTGGGTCAGAAGTTTACATACACTCAATTAGTATTTGGTAGCATTGGCTTTAAATTGTTTAACTTGGGTCAAACGTTTTGGGTAGACTTCCACAAGCTTCCCACAATAAGTTGGGTGAATTTTTGCCCATTACTCCTGACAGAGCTGGTGTAACTGAGTCAGGTTTGTAGGCCTCCTTGTTCGCACATGCTTTTTCAGTTCTGCCTACACATTTTCTATAGGATTGAGGTCAGGGCTTTGTGATGGCGCTCCAATACCTTAACTTTGTTGTCCTTAAGCTATTTTGCCACAACTTTGGAAGTATGCTTGGGATCATTGTTTTTTTGGAAGCTTCTAAAGCCATGACATAATTTTCTGGAATTTTCCAAGCTGTTTAAAGGCAGTCAACTTAGTGTATGTATTCTTCTGATCCACTGGAATTGTGATACAGTGAATTATAAGTGAAATAATCTGTCTGTAAACAATTGTTGGAAAATGACTTGTGTCATGCACAAAGTAGACGTCCTAACCCACTTGCCAAAACGATAGTTTGTTAACAACAAATTTGTGGAGTGGTTTAAAAACACGTTTAAATGACTCCAACCTAAGTGTATGTAAACTTTCGACTTCAACTGTAGGTGGGGGCGAAGTGACTATGCATAGGTAACAAACAAACAGCGAGTAGCAGTAGTGTATAGGGGGGGATGTCAATGTAAATTGTCCGGTGGCGATTTTTATGGGTCCTGGATGGCAGGAAGCTTGGCCCCAGTGATGTACAGGGCCGTTCGCACTACCCTCTGTAGTGCCTTACGGTCAGATGCCGAGCAGCTGCCATACCAGGCGGTGATGCAACCAGGTCACGATGCTCTCAATGGTGCAGCTGTAGAACCTTTTGTGGATCTGAGGACCCATGACAAATCTTTTCAGTCTCCTGAGGAGAAAAAGGTTTTGCCATGCCCTCTTCACGACTGTCTTGGTTTTTTTGGACCATGATAGTTTGTTGGTGATGTGGACACCAAGGAACTTGAAACTCCCGACCCGCACAACTACAGCCCCATCGATGTTAATGGGGGCCTGTTCGGTCCGCCTTTTCCTGTCGTCCATGATCAGCTCCTTTGTCTTGCTCACGATGAGGGAGAGTTTGTTGTCCTGGCACTGTACTGCCAGTTCTCTGACCTCCTCCCTATAGGCCGTCTCATCGTTGTTCGTGATCAGGCCTACCACTGTTGTGTTGTCAGCAAACTTAATGATGGTGTTGGAGTAATGTTTGGCCATGCAGTCGTGGGTGAACAGGGAATACAGGAAGGGACTAAGTACACACCCCTGAGGGGCCCCAGTGTTGAGGATCAGCGTTGCAGACGTGTTGTTTCCTACTCTAACCACCTGAAGGCGGCCCATCAGAAAGTCCAGGATCCTGTTGCAGAGGGAGGTGTTTAGTCTCAGGGTCTTTAGCTTAGTGATGAGCTTCGTGGGCACTTTGGTGTTGAGCGCTGAGCTCTAGTCAATGAACAGCATGCTCACATAGGTGAGAAAGGGCAGTGTGGAGTGTGATTGAGATTGTGTCATCTGTGGATCTGTTGGGGCAGTATGCGAATTGGAGTGGGTGTCTGGGAGGATACTGTTGATGTGAGCCATGATCAGCCTTTCAAAGTACTTCATGGCTACTGACGTGAGTGCCGCGGGGCGGTAATAATCTAGACAGGCTACCTTCAATTCCTTGGGCACAGGGACTATGGTGGTCTGCTTGAAGCATGTAGGTATTACAGACTCGGTCAGGGAGAGGTTGAAAATGTCAGTGAAGACACTTGACAGTTGGTCCGCGCATACTTTGAGTACACATCCTGGTAATCCGTCTGGCCCAGAGGCTTTGTGAATGTTGACCTGTTTAAAGGTTTTGTTCACATCAGCTACCGAGAGCGTTATCACAGTCATCCAGAACAGCTGGTGCTCTTGTGCATGCTTCAGTGTTGCTTGCCTCGAAGCGAGCATAAAAGGCATTTAGCTCGTCTGGTAGGCTCGGGTCACTGGGCAGCTCGCCATTGGATGAATCCCGGAACATATTCCAGTCTGTGCTAGCAAAACAGTCCTGTAGTTTAGCATCCACGTCATCTGACCACTTCTTTATTGAGCGAGTCACTGGTACGTGCTGCTTTAGTTTTTGCTTGTAAGCAGGAATCAGGAGGATATAATTATGGTCTGATTTGCCAAATGGAGGGCGGGGGAGAGCTTTGTGTGCATCTCTGTGTGTGGAGTAAAGGTGGTCTACCTCAGGAGAGCAATACCTTGAGAATTCTTTAATATTAGACATCGTGCACCAGCTGTTATTGACAAAAAGACACACAACCCCGCCCCTCGTCTTACCAGAGGTACCGTCTCTTCCACCAGCTCAATGTAGTCGGTTTCTTCGTTCAGCCACGTCTCGGTGAAACACAAGATGTTGCAGTTTGCACATTGGCAAGAAGAATGGAAGGCATTGGGAGTTTACTCGCTCGCCTCTGGATTCTCAGAAGGATCCCCGATCTGCGTCCCCTTTTCCGGCGTCTTCACGCAAAAGTGTAAGCAGGTGAAAGCAGGATATCCTTCACGTCGGACTCGTTAAAGGAAAAAGTTTCTTCCAGTCCGTGGTGAGTAATCGCTTTTCTGATGTCCAGAAGTTATTTTCAGTATTAAGAGACGGTAGAAGCAACATTATATACACAATAAGTAAAAAAGTAAGTTATAGAAAAAAAGTTACAAAATTGCACAATTGGTTTGGAGGTTGTTATGTGTTAGGCGTTTGTTGGTTTGTGTGCGAGAGTGAAGCAACTAATTTCCAAACCATCTGCCCTCTCTGAAATTACACAATGCAACAATGTTGGTATACAGTGGACTTTTATAAAATTACAATTTCTCCTCTTCTGATTGCGTTCGAGTACAGTGGCGTTCTGTATTACCTGAGCAACTCCCCTTACTGCGAGCCATCATAAACGCCAATCTACAGCCTGATTGTTGTTGACTGCATTCCCCAGCCCCATGTCATACTGCTGCTCCACAGAGGCTGGCAGGGGAGGGCGGGCGGGGCAAGGAAGGAAGGGAGGGGTTAGGGGTGGACGTCAAATGGGAGCCAGATCACTCCCGAGGAGGGATGGGAGGCGACAGTCGGCTCCCCAAGCCCAGTCCATTTGTCAGTTTATGTTAATTAGTGTCAAGTACAAGTGCAGTCGGAGCGAATGACCTGAGTGGGACGTCAAACCCACCGTGGACCCAGTGCCTCCTCTCCTCCCTCCCTTCCTCATCCACCTGTCCCTCATTCAGTACAGGATTTACTGAAAAAGGACAGGTTTTTATCCAGGGGAGAGGACAGAGCGAAATTCCCTGACATTTCCATAGGCCTCTGTTTATCCCCCAGCCCCGACGGACTGGTGCAGCCCAAGATCCACTTTAACATCTTAATAGGAAAGTGTGTTAACGCACGTCTTTACCTCCCTCTTTGACAAGAGCGAATTAGGTGTCAAAAGGATTTCTGCTGACTTTAATTGAATCTGCCCAGCGCGGAAAAGGAAATCTGAATTTAAAATAACCTATTAGGCTTATCAAGTAATGTTTGGTTGAGTTTGGCAGGTAGCACTGTGACTGTGGCGTTCTCTTCCCCTTTCCCTCCCCCACCAGTAAGTTGTTTATGAGGTGAGTAGGGTGAGGAGAAGGGGGGCGTGTTCCACAACAGCATGGGCTTTTCTCACTCTTCGTTATCCTATAATAAGTTGTGGCTTGCCAGTTTAGTTTTTTGAGCTCCCACAGGAAAAGCCTTGAGCTGGGATTTAGGCTAGAGATGAGTGCGAGAGATTGCAGTGTGTACCTATGAGGGATGGGCTGATGGATTCCACGCGAGTCGATTGCAAAGAGGATGGTTGTTCACTTTTCCCTCCTTTTCTCCATTCCCTCTAGCCTTCCTATCTTTCCGAGATAGCTCTTTGGAGGAGATGCACCTGTTAACATAAATAAGTCTGGAGTTAAACACCCGGAATGACAAAATGGAACCTGTGAGTCTTTTGATATACAGGAGATGGGAATGTAGCTGTGATATTTAGCATAGGCAATGGTAGAAAAAATACACTATTCGCATACTACTTGAGTAAAAGTCTAAAAGTATTTGGTTTTAAATATACTTAAGTATCAAAAGTAAAAGGTAGCTGCTAAAATATACTTAAGTATCAAAAGTAAAAGTAAGAATAATTTTAATAATAGAATAAGAATAATTCTTATATTAAGCAAACCAGATGGCACTATTTTTATTGACGGATAGCCAGGGTCACACTCCAACAATCAGACATAATTTAAAAACAAAGCATTTGTGTTTAGTGAGTCCGCCAGATCAGAGGCAGTAGAGATGACAGATCAGAGGCAGTAGAGATGACAGATCAGAGGCGGTAGGGATGACCAGGGATGTTGTCTTTATAAGTGTGTGAATTGGACCATTTTCTGTCCTGCTAAGCATTCAAAATGTAATGAGTACTTTTGGGTGTCAGGGAAAATGTATGGAGTAAAAAGTACATACTTTTCTTTAGGAATCTAGTGAAGTAAAAGTAGTCAAATATAAATAGGTAAGTACACATACCGCAAAACACTACTCAAGTAGTACTGTAAAGTATTTTTACTTTAGTACTTTACACCACTGACCGTAGGCTATTGCCAAAGGACAACTAGTTTCTCACTTTTACAAATGTATAACCCCTCAATGAATCTGAACCGTTTCCCTCTCACTGACATAAGGCCTTGTCAAAGCCCCCGGCCTCCTATCTATTCTCTCCCCAAACTTTATCATTTCCTAGCAGTGTGAGCTATTGATGAAAGATTTTGCTCCTCCTTTGCACTGTGAAGAACCAATCAAGTCCACAAACCGCCATTAACTTTTGGTTGTCATGGATCCCTACACTTGATCAATAGCCTTCACATATCATTACAGCTTGGAGCCTCTAAGGCAAGTCCCTTGTTCTTCACGCCAAGCTGGTGTAAATCTTTCTTAGAAATTGCCTGGGATCCGCACTTTTTAGTCATTGCAGGCTAAATGTATTGCCCTGACTCGAGACAAGGCAGGGGCCAGATTTATTTGAACAGTGGTGCTTGCTCTGGTATATTGAAGTTGAGAACCGCCTGTATCACTTCATAAATCATGTTTAAATGCTCTACTATCTTCTGCTGTTCAGGTAAATGGCCAACCACAGTAGAGTTATGCATCCCCTTACTGTAAATTGGATAACATACTATGTGATATGCACATTGACTCTGTACCGGCACTCCCTGTATATATTGTTATTTTTTTACTGCTCCTCTTTAATTACTTCTTACTTTTATCTCTTATTCCTATCTGTATTTTTTTAAACTGTACTGTCGGTTAGGAGCTCGTGAGTAAGCATTTCACTGTAAGGTCTACACCTGTTGTATTCGCGCATGTGACTAATACGATTTGATTTGATTTGAAATGCGTTTTGTATAGCGATTCTCTGAAGACAGTCATTTTGCCTAACAAATCAAACTCAAGCCACATTCTGGCCATTTTATATGATTCAGTCAATTTGATATTTAGTTTCATTATAGTGGAAGCTGCAATATAAAATATAAATTTAACTTGATTCACATTGTGTTTTAGAAAGATCATTTATTTGTTTAATTTCATAAATGTTTTGATAATTCTCATTTTGCGGAGGGGCGTAATGGTACACGTATTTGTACCGAACCGTTCGGTACATGAACCTCGGTTCGGTCCGCACTGTGAACCCAAATTAATACATAAAAAAAGATAGATACAAAATTAAAACACTAGGTCTATAGGCAATGCCTATACTGCTTTGTAGGCCTCTTGATTAAATATAACCTCCTTTTTTTTCTTCAGGCCATTCCGTAGAGCCTGTACACATTGTTATCAAAATTAAAATCTTAATTGGAGCATTTCAAATGGTCCTTTTGTGAGGCGCAGCTGGGAACTAGTTCTGTACGATGGCGAGTGGTGGGGTTGATAAACCAGAATTGGAGGATCTTCCATCATCGTTTAAATCTCCCGTTTGGGAACATTTGTCTTCCCAGTAGATTATAACGGCGATGGACAGAGAGAGTATGTTGCCACTGCTCAACGAGAATAGCCAATGCAAATGTTGACACATTTACGCCAACATCACCCCAGTATTGCTACCACCGGAGCAAGACTGAAACGCAAAAAGACAACAAAACAACTTAAACTCCCCTCTGCATTCAAGCAGCCCTTTTGCAGCTTATTTTGACTGGGTCAAATAAATTAAAGAGTGATGGGTATGTTTATAGCCATGGATATGCGCCCATTCTCGGTGGTTGAGAAGAATAGGGGGTTTCAGCATCTCATGAAAAGTGCTTGAGCCACGTTACAAACTTTGCCCTCTCACACCCTTTTCAGCACACCGATTGTACCCACTCTTTATGAGCAAGATAAAGCCAAAGTTGTCAATTAATTGTCCAATGTACCCTGTATTGCGCTTACTACAGATGGCTGGACCTCCAGGGCTACAGAGAGCTACTTAACACTGACAGCCCATCACATTACCCCGGAGTGGCAAATGAGAAGTACCGTGCTATATTAACCCTTTATGAGAGTCACAGAAGTGTGGATATTTTTGTCTTTGTAAGAAAACATTATAGCATAGTCCTATACAATGTCTGAGCCATGTTTATATTGCACTTTATTTTAGTGTTGTTGTTGAGTAATCATGGGTTTTCATTTAAGAAAATACAAAGTGTTGGTATTCCTGATTGTGCTCTCATCAGGTATTATATGACTCATGATCATAAATGGAATCATGGTGTACCAACACTTTGTATTTTCTTAAATAAATACAAATGAACTACAGTGACTGTTGGCATTTAAATCTCCCTCTCTACCGAAACCAAACCGTGATCCCAATACCGCAATACGTACCGAACCTTGGGCTTGGTGAACCGTTACACCCCTACATCCAACTTGTAATATCAGCCCTTAATCTCCAACTCCAAAGGCTGGAGTAGCTGACAATATACTATAGGTGATTTATGTCATAATTATTTCTCTGGAGATCTCTTATCCACCAAAGTGGACGTGATGTCTTCCCTTTGGCATGCACTGTTAGTGGATTCTGTAAAAGGTGTTTCTGTTACTGTGCTTACAGATTCCAGGGCTGGAGAGGGAGCACCGAGAGCGGTCGACCATGCGGTCATCGGAGGAGTGGTGGCTGTGGTTGTCTTTGCCATGCTCTGTCTACTCATCATTTTGGGACGGTACTTTGCAAGACACAAAGGTATGTGACGAAGCCTTTTGTTTTCTATCTAGAAGCACCTCTGTGGAATCACAAGGTTAAACATTTTAAAAGAGCACAGACACACTATCATTTTATGATTTATTTTACTCAGTGTCATACTAGTATTGTCCAGAGCAATCAGAAAACCACTTCCCTCTCCCCCCAAACTCTGTTTTAGAAATTCTACCATACCTCCTGAGCCCCATCTTATTTTCTCTCTGTTATGGCTACTGTACTTTTGAAGGGGTCTTCTTTGGAGTGCAGCCAATAGTTTGGTTTTGATTCCAAATTACTCCTTGCCCTTCTCCATTCAATCTGGGCTATCGCCTTTATTATCAGGCCCAAAACTGTTGGGATGTGAATAATCCCTGTCGGAAATGAAGTTTGAAGTGGATTGCTCATTCACACACGTTCGTTGAACTTGACAAGGTTAATTTGGAGGCATGAGCCGAGCTGAAGCTGAATCTTGAGCATCCCTTGGTTTGGCTTGTTTCATGGAAATCAAATAATATATTTTCATGTGCAAATCTTGAATGCCAACCAAGGAATGCCAACAGAGGGGTTTGTAGTGCCAAATAAAGAATTTACCTACCAGAATTAAAAACCTAGTACCTGATGTATAATTTTGAAGCTACAGTTTCCATTAGAGTTTGTGTAGACGTGCCAAAGGCATACATTTTAGGAGATAATACAATATACAGTCGTGGCCAATAGTTTTGAGAATGACACAAATATTCATTTCCACAAGTTTGCTGCTTCAGTGTCTTTAGATATTTTTGTCAGATGTTACTATGGAATACTGAAGTATAATTACAAGTATTTCATAAGTGTCAAAGGCTTTTATTGACAATTACATTAAGTTGATGCAAAGAGTCAATATTTTTCAAGACCTCTGCAATCCGCACTGGCATGCTGTCACTTAACTTCTGGGCCACATCCTGACTGATGGCAGCACATTCTTGCATAATCAATGCTTGGAGTTTGTCAGAATTTATGGGGTTTTGTTTGTCTACCCGCCTCTTGAGGATTGGCCACAAGTTCTCAATGGGATTAAGGTCTGGGGAGTTTCCTGGCCATGAACCCAAAATATCAATGTTTTGTTCCCCAAGCCACTTAGTTATCATTTTTGCCTTATGGCAAGGTGCTCCATCATGCTGGAAAAGGCATTGTTCGTCACCAAACTGTTCCTGGATGGTTGGGAGAAGTTGCTCTCTGAGGATGTGTTGGTACCATTCTTTATTCATGGCTGTGTTCATAGGCAAAATTGTGAGTGAGCCCACTCCCTTGGCTGAGAAGCAACCCCACACATGAATGGTCTCAGGATGCTTTACTGTTGGCATGACACAGGAATGATGGTAGCGCTCACCTTGTCTTCTCCGGACAAGCTTTTCTCCGGATGCCCCAAACAATCGGAAAGGGGATTCATCAGAGAAAAGGACTTTACCCCAGTCCTCAGCAGTCCAATCCCTGTATCTTTTGCAGAATATCAGTCTGTCCCTGATGTTTTTCCTGGAGAGAAGTGGCTTCTTTGCTGCCCTTCTTGACTCCAGGCCATCCTCCAAAAATGTTCACCTCACTGTGCGTGCAGATGCACTCACACCTGCCCGCTGCCATTCCTGAGCAAGCTCTGTACTGGTGGTCCCCTATCCTGCAGCTGAATCAACTTTAGGAGACGGTCCTGGCGATTGCTGGACTTTCTTGGGCGCCCTGAAGCCTTCTTCACAACAATTGAACCGCTCTCCTTGAAGTTCTTGATGATCCGATAAATGGTTGATTTAGGTGCAATCTTACTGGCAGCAATATCCTTGCCTGTGAAGACCTTTTTGTGCAAAGCAATGATGACGGCACGTGTTTCCTTGCAGGTAACCATGGTTGACAGAGGAAGAACAATGATTCCAAGCACCACCCTCCTTTTGAAGCTTCCAGTCTGTTATTCGAACCCAATCAGCATGACAGAGTGATCTCCAGCCTTGTTCTCGTCAACACTCACACCTGTGTTAACAAGAGAATCACTTTTGTGTCCTTTTGTGGCAGAGCTGAAATGCATTGGAAATGTTTTTGGGGCATTCAGTTCATTTGCATGGCAATTAATTGCAATTCATCTGATCACTCTTTATAACATTCTGGAGTATATTCAAATTGCCATCATACAAACTGAGGCAGCAGACTTTGTGAAAATTTATATTTGTGTCATTCTCAAAACTTTTGCCACGACTGTATATTTTACAGTTAACCTGATGGGTCGTTTTGGTTCAATGATTTGCTAGTTAATGTCAAGGAAACGTATCAGTAGGCATTCATGAACTTAGGAATGAAGTGTCCATTTTGATCAATTTTTTAATTCCTTATCCTTTCCCCCCCGTCAGGTACCTACTTCACGCATGAAGCTAAAGGAGCCGACGATGCAGCAGATGCAGACACGGCCATTATCAACGCAGAGGGGGGCCACAACAATTCAGACGAGAAAAAGGAGTACTACATATAGAAATCGCAGGGTCCAAATACTGTCCCCTGTGGGACACCATACTGTCTTTGGGTGAGGGGTGCTTGGGGTTTAAGTATGGTTGGGTAGGGGGGGTAGGATGGGTTGGTTTTAGTGGTGATTGCCAGGGATTGAACAATGTATAGTCCAGTCTGTGCAGCTGAAGAGGAACAGTTTTGTGTGTATAAGGTGGAAAGATAGGGAAGGGAGAGTAGGTTTTTGTTAAGGGTGGGTAGGGAGGGAGGGGGGTTTGGGGGTTGCCAGATGTTGCCAGAAATCACTGTAGAGCTTCACCATTCGACACCTCCCAAAACTGCTGGTACGAATTTTGTTTAGTTCAACCATTTGCAGAAAATTCTGTGCCTTGTTCTGAATTTCTTTTCTATTCATTCTTCTTTTTCCCCCGTCAACATGCCGTTGCTCCTCACCGTTCCCTCTTTCACTCTCTTCATTATGATTGTGCTGTTGGCTTTCCTATGAGTGTTGAATTACACAGTGGCTCTGTTCATCTCTCCCACTGTGTTCGCACACACGTTCTCTTCTGCATACCAAAACCTCAGAAGAACCCTATTTCCATTAAACTGTGAGCAGGCCTAGTCTCAAGCCACTACCTTTCTTTTTTCCCAAATCTTTTGATAACTCCAAAACACATCCAACGCTTTATGTATCATCTTCGAAAAATGTACATGAGGAACATATTATTACACATAAATAACATTACCCCCCTCTTTAAAACACACACACAAAAATATAATCTAAAGGAAGACCATGAAGGACAGTTGGTCTCAAACTGTCCTTGTTTTCATTTTATCTGAGCCAATTCCTATTCACTGTGGATGACTTGTATTCTTTCCTCTCTCTTCAATTTGTTTTTCTTATTAGATATGCCAGCACATTTAAAACATTGGTACTATTTGGAATAAGCAAAGTAGAAGGCACATTATTTCACCCTCGCTATGCTGAACTTAAAAGCATTTTCAATTCACTATTTTTACCTTTTATTCTCTGTACAATGATGTTTTTGTTCTGTTCCAATGAATGGAACCGCAATCCCCCTGCAGGCATTTCATGTTTTATGATGACATTTTGGGGTTTTACATCGTCTCTCTCATTCAGAAATATTTTTGACAAACAACTAAACATTTTAAAAATAATTCGTTTTTAATGGTTTCTTTGGTGGTGTATACTCACCCGTTGTCTTTCAATCAAGCTGCCTCGCTTTAGCCAAGCTGTAATAAAGTTGGTATAAAAAAAAGGTAACACTGATAGGATTAATTTCAATAAGAAATTACCGGAAGACATCTCCAAACTAATAAATGAATGTTGACTGTCAAAGGTGAATATCCTCATTATAATACATATATCAATCTACTGTAGGTTGTGAGGTACTAACTGCAATCAACATTTATAAAGCGATACTACCTTCATATTGTTACATGCTGAACAGTCAAATCTCACATGTAGAGTAGTTGTATTTTTCCAGCCTTGTGTATAAATTAGAACTAGAGGATTTAAAAGGGTTATAGGATTTTAAAGGAGATGGTGATACATAGGTGATCATAGCTTCTGTATGAGCAAAGGACCTACAATCATTGTCTAAGGCATTTTTTCAAAGGATATGATTTCAATACAAAACATAATCTCAAAACAATTCAGACGCACCAGAACGAATAGTTCCAACAATATACAAACTATGTCCAGACATTATATTTACACCAATGTATTATACACAAACCCGTGCCAGGAAATATTTTTTACAACCTAGTGGAATTTCATGACAGAATAGTTTTGTGTTTTTTCTGATTATCACAAGCTGTTTGTTGTGAGTTTTGTCACTCCATATTGTAAAACACTCATGCCAGTTGAGGAGCATGTGTGTCACTCGGAATTACCACGGGAGACAGGGCCTTATTTCCCCTACTATCACACCCCAGCCTCTGGACTGTACATGGTCTTGTCATGATGCAACAATTTTCAGTTGCCCAAACAGTCAGCCAACACAACACTGCATGTATGTGAGTGTGAACCTCTAAAACAACATAATACAGTCTCCTATTTTTCTTTCTTTACAAATGATCTGCCTAAGCTTAAAGATGATACAATGTGGAAGGGCCAGTTAGGGAGAGTTGGGGAATGCCAAAAGTACTTTTGGGGGAACTGTTACTTTTCATTTCTACATCACTACAGTAAACATTGCTGTTGAATTTAGTTACTGTCCTGCTGAGGTTGTTGACCTGACAATTAGGTTGAAAAGATGTTGTTGCTTACGTGTTTGATTTGATGTTTATTCCGAATATAATATCTTGAACAAGAAGCTACCACTGATTTAATACTGTATGACGACAATGCTGGTTGTTTATCGGGACAGTGGTGGCTTTCTGGCTCGTTTAAATGCTCCATTTTAGACTGTGTGACTTCATGTGAAACATTTTGGATCCCCTCTGCTGTTTCAATAGATCAAACAACAGAGAGAATGTAACCGTCTTTTAGATTGAGGTTGTGTGACTTGTATTTAACAGTGAGCATTATTTTGCTTTGGTCAAAAGTGTGGTGGCTTCCATTCAAAACTGGACCTTAAAAAGTCTGTTCTTACAAAGTGAACACATCTATTCACTCATTCTGTAGGTTGGCATTTTAATACATGTACTCACAGCTGTGTGGACTGGGTCGATGTACAGTACCAGTCAAAAGTTTGGACACACCTACTCATTCAAGGGTTTTTCTTTATTTGTACTATTTTTTACATTGTAGAATAATAGTGAAGACATCAAAACTATTAAATAACACATATTGAATCATGTAGCAACCAAAAAAGTGTTACATTTTACATTCTTCAAAGTAGCCACCCATTGCCTTGATGACAGCTTTGCACACTCTTGGCATTCTTTCAACCAGCTTCAGGAGGTAGTCACCTGGAATGCATTTCAATTAACAGGTGTGCCTTGTTAAAAGCGAATTTGTGGAATTTCTTTCCTTCTTAATGCGTTTGAACCAATCAGTTGTGTTGTGACAAGGTAGAGATGGTATAGAGAAGACAGCCCTATTTGGTAAAAAAAAAACATATTTTGGCAAGAACGGCTCAAATAAGCGAAGAGAAATGACTATCCATCATTACTTTAAGACATGAAGGTCAGTCAATCCGAAAAAGGTAAAGAACTTTGAATGTTTCTTTAAGTGCAGTCGCAAAAACCATCAAGCGCTATGATGAAACTGGCTCTCATGAGGACTGCCATAGGAAAGGTAGACCCAGAGTTACCTCTGCGGCAGAGGATGAGTTCATTAGAGTTACCAGCCTCAGAAACTGCAGCCCAAATAAATGCTTCACAGAGTTCAAGTAACAGAAACATCTCAACATCAACTGTTCAGAGGAGACTGTGTGAATCAGGCCTTCATGGTCGAATTTCTGTAAAGAAACCACTACTTAAGGACACCAATAATAAGAAGAGACTTGATTGGGCCAAAAAATACGAGCAATTGACATTAAACAGGTGGAAATCTGTCCTTTGGTCTGATGAGTCCAAATTTCAGATTTTTGGTTCCAACCGCCGTGTCTTTGTGAGACGCAGAGTAGGCGAATAGATGATCTCTGCATGTGTGGTTCGCACTGTGAAGCATGGAGGTGTGATGGTGTGGGGGTGCTTTGCTGGTGACACTGTCGTTGATTTATTTAGAATTCACGGCACACTTAACCAGCATGGCTAGCACAGCATTCTGCAGCGATAGGCCATCCGATCTGATTTTCACTTAGTGGGACTAACATTTGTTTTTCAACCGGACAATGACCGAAAACACACCTCCAGGCTGTGCAATGGCTATTTGACCAAGAAGGACTGTGATGGAGTGCTGCATCAGATGACCTGGCCTCCACAATTACCCAACCTCAACGCAATTGAGATGGTTTGGGATGAGTTGGACAGTAGAGTGAAGGAAAAGCAGCCAACAAGTGCTCAGCATATGTGCAAACTCCTTCAAGACTGTTGGAAAAGCATTCCAGGTGAAGCTGGTTGAGATAATGCCAAGAGTGTGAAAAGCTTTCAAGGCAAAGCGGGGCTATTTTGAAGAATCTAAAATCTAAAATATATTTTAATTGAAAACGTTTTTGTTTACTACATGATTCCATATGTGTTATTTCATAATTTTGATGTCTTCACTATTATTCTACAATGTAGAAATAGTAAAAAATAAAGAAAAAACATTGAATGAGTAGGTGTGTCCAATCTTTTGACTGGTACTGTATATGTTTCTGCTTAACCTTTTACTGGTGTGTGTTGTCGTTTGTAATGGTGACCACTGTCAGAAACA
This sequence comes from Salvelinus fontinalis, assembly GCF_029448725.1. Lineage (NCBI taxonomy): Eukaryota > Metazoa > Chordata > Actinopteri > Salmoniformes > Salmonidae > Salvelinus > Salvelinus fontinalis. The sequence goes on from NC_074677.1 coordinate 32,520,136, forward strand.
ATAGGAAACAGGAGTGTATTGGGGAAAGTATATGCAACTCGAGAGTAGTTGACATAAAACAAATGTTAATTTGTATGATCACCTACTTAAAGGGAAACTCCACCCCAAAACTATATTTTGGTATTTGTTTCATTAGTCCATTGTTGATATAGTCCCAAAATGTTTTGCATGTCAGCAATCAAGTTTTGAAGATATATAACTGTCAAAATACACAAAATACATAAATATAGCTGCGTTTTGAATCATATGATGCGAAATGGATCATACCGGCTCGATTTATGTATTTTGAAAGTTTTGGGATGGAATTTTCCTTTAACCCTGGTGAAATGAACAGCAAATCAAATACAATTCGATGATGGACAACAATTTGGGCGGGTGTAACAAGTCCAGAGATGTGTGGAATGACTTTGATATTTGAGTATAGAATGTCATTTCTGTTTCTGTGTGTTATCAGTTTTTTCTTCTTCATGAAATGTCCCCTTTGTTACTCATGCTACAGTTAATTTGGTAGTCTTAGTGTTGATTATTTCTTTTTTATTTTATCAAATTACTTTTTACATTTCTTTGTTAATGCCCTGTCTCAGGTTCATGTGCATTGAATGGTGTGATTGCATCTCAGGTAGAATGCAAAGTCTAAGGCCCACCACACATTGATGAAGTATATATATAAAAAAAGTACACCAATCATTTTAGATCAAGAGACAACTGGTGATTTGTTTTGCATTTAAGCTGTACATGTTTTATGAATTTTCTTAAATATTCGGTGCACTGTATAAGATGTTTAAGTATTTTTTTGAATAGACATAGTTCACAATGAAAGAGTACTCCGTTTGTTAAAATGATGCAGGAAAAGAACACACAGCTGTGGCTGTGCAACTATCAATTTAAACATCTCTCGGACGTTTAGTTTTCCTTCCAGAACGTTTGGTCGTTTATCACTTCATTGTTTTTCAGTTGATTATTTTAGTTTTTCTGCTGTACTAGGGCAATGTTAATGTGTATTAATGAAGAAAAATATATCCACATTCCCATACACATTTTGTATTGGTTCATAAATAGACATTTTTACAAAAAATGAAGAGTTCTTGTCTTAATAAAAAAGAAAAAGATATTAATGTTCAAAGTAACTTGTGTATGTGTTGTTTGTCATTTTTCTTTTCATTCTTTTCATGTATAAAGAGACATAAAATGTGGTGCTTAATATTGGATGGATGGCCCTCACATGTTTTCAGAGCCGTTACATAGTCCGTTAACCCCTTTTTGTGGTTTGAGGAGCATATTAAGAACAAGCTCATCCTCCAAACCAATACAGTTCTGCTACAAATATCATGACATCTTCATCACACACATAACCCACATGGACATGTATAAAAACTACTCCTAATTAATAGAAATATGATACTCTGAGGAGCACCAAGAGAGACACAATACATTTTACAAGGTTTGTGCTCTGCCAGAAAATCAATTTGTGGTCTCCCAATAGGAAATGCAGTACTACCCATTGAGCTACATCTTCAAAAGAGGACATACTATTTTCATGAAAACAGAGATAGCAGTAAGTGTGGGAATCTAATGGTAACTAGAATCTGTGGAAATGGAAATCTCTTGAGAAATAACACATTTACATTTTTGAAGAGCAATACATGGCGAGTCAGTCATAGAAAGTCCAAAAGAGTCGCTACTATTTGTGGACACTCAAACATCATAGCAGCAATGTACAGTGTCAACAGGCCAAGGATGATGCTCTCATAATATAAATAACATTTTGTATGCATCCATAATCGTGCCAGTGCAATTCAGTTTTTAGCTGCCACTTACGGCCTACATGTTATGTAATAAAAAAACGACTACTACTGTTATGTCCAGGTTATGGGCAGGGAGCAGAATATCTTCCATTCCCTCCCAACAGACCAAAAAGTGCAACTAAAAGCAGGTGGAGGTGGGCAAAAGCACCAGCAAAGTTGCACTACAATTCTGTTTGCTGGACTGGTCAATGTACGTAGAGTGCCATTATGTAGGAGAGTTTGTCAATATCTGGTAGCGTTCTGCACACTGGTTGTCAGCTGAGATAAAGACTGACTGGAGTTTCCTGCCAGAACCTTGCATCACTCTGTTGAGCTTTGCTACCTTATGAAGGCCCATTTCAGGTCAGCAACATGGCTGAAATGTTGAAAATACAGTGCATTCAGATTATAATTTTTTTTACAAAACATCACATTTACATAAGTATTCAGACCCTTTACTCAGTACTTTGTTGAAGCACCTTTGCCAGCGATTACAGCCTCAACTTCTTCGGTATGCCGCTACAAGCTTGGCACACCTGTATTTGGGGAGTTTTTCCCATTCTTCTCTACAGTTCCACTGAAGCTCTGTCAGGATGGATGGGGAACGTCGCTGCACAGCTATTTTCAGGTCTCTCCAGAGATTTTCGATCAGGTTCAAGTCCAGGCTCTGGCTGGGCCACTCAAGGACATTCAGAGACTTGTCCCGAAGCCACTCCTGCATTGTCTTGGCTGTGTGCTTAGGGTTGTTGTCCTGTTGGAAGGTGAACCTTCACCCCAGTCTGAGGTCCTAAACGCTCTGGAGCAGGTTTTCATCAAGGATCTCTCTGTACTTTGCACATTTCATCTTTCCCTCGATCCAGAGTAGTCTCCCAGTCCCTACCACTGAAAAACATCTCCACAGCATGAAGCTGACACCACGTGCTTCACCGTAGGGATGGTGCCAGGTTTCCTCCAGACGTGACGCTTGGCATTCAGGCTAAAGAGTTCAATCTTGGTTTCATCAGACCTGAGAATCTTGTTTCTCTATGTGGTCTGGGAGTGTTCTGAGCGGGGAGGGAAAACTGATAGACGTAATTGGCACAGAGGTTTAGAACTTTCTTATTGGTCTGCTAACAAATTTGGCGATGTCACCAGGCATCCCACTAAAACACCATCCACTTTTTAAACAGCTCTTACACTAAAAGTGCATTATCATCATTCTCACAATTTCACAGTATTGTTCCAACCTCATAGTGTGTAAATATACTGAACGAAAATACAGTAGTAACGCAACATTGTCAAAGATTTTACTGAGTTACAGTTCAGATAAGGAAATCAGTCACATAATTTAATTAAGTCCTTATCCATGGATTTCACATGACTGGGATAAAGATATGTAGAGTTGAAGTCGGAAGTTTACATACACTTACGTTAGAGTCATTAAAACTAGTTTTTAACCACTCCACAAATTTCTTGTTAACAAACTATAGTTTTGGCAAGTCGGTTAGGACATCTACTTTGTGCATGACACAAGTCATTTTTCCAACAATTGTTTACAGACATATTATTTCATTTATAATTCACTGTTTCACAATTCCAGTGGGTTAGAAGTTTACATACACTAAATTGACTGTACCTTTAAACAGCTTGGAAAATTCCATAAAATGATGTCATGGTTTTAGAAGCTTCTGATAGGCTAATTGACATCATTTGAGTCAATTGGAGGTGAACCTATGGATGTATTTCAAGGCCTAACTTCAAACTCAGTGCCTCTTCGCTTGACATCATGGGAAAATCAAAAGAAACCAGCAAAGACTTCAGAAAAAACAATTGTAGACCTCCACAAGTCTGTTTCATCCTTGGGAGCAATTTCCAAACGTCTGAAGGTACCACGTTCATCTGTACAAACAATAGTACACTCAGGAAGGAGACGAGGTCTGTCTCGTAGAGATGAACGTACTTTGGTGTGAAAGTGCAGGGCTCCGGGCAGCCGAGCGGAAATGGAGGAAAACTCGCCTCCCTGCGGACCTGGCATCCTTTCACTCCCTCCTCTCTACATTTTCCTCTTCTGTCTCTGCTGCTAAAGCCACTTTCTACCACTCTAAATTCCAAGCATCTGCCTCTAACCCTAGGAAGCTCTTTGCCACCTTCTCCTCCCTCCTGAATCCTCCTCCCCCTCCCCCCCCTCTGCAGATGACTTCGTCAACCATTTTGAAAAGAAGGTCGACGACATCCGATCCTCGTTTGCTAAGTCAAACGACACCGCTGGTTCTGCTCACACTGCCCTACCTTGTGCTCTGACCTCTTTCTCCCCTCTCTCTCCAGATGAAATCTTGCGTCTTGTGACGGCCGGCCGCCCAACAACCTGCCCGCTTGACCCTATCCCCTCCTCTCTTCTCCAGACCATTTCCGGAGACCTTCTCCCTTACCTCACCTTGCTCATCAACTCATCCTTGACCTCTGGCTACGTCCCTTCTGTCTTCAGGAGAGCGAGAGGTGCACCCCTTCTGAAAAAACCTACACTCGATCCCTCCGATGGCAACAACTACAGACCAGTATCCCTTCTTTCTTTTCTCTCCAAAACTCTTGAACGTGCCGTCCTTGGCCAGCTCTCCTGCTATCTCCCTCAGAATGACCTTCTTGATCCAAATCAGTCAGGTTTCAAGACTAGTCATTCAACTGAGACTGCTCTTCTCTGTATCACGGAGGCGCTCCACACTGCTAAAGCTAACTCTCTCTCCTCTGCTCTCATCCTTCTAGACCTATCGGCTGCCTTCGATACTGTGAACCATCAGTTCCTCCTCTCCACCCTCTCCGAGTTGGGCATCTCCGGCGCGGCCCACGCTTGGATTGCGTCCTACCTGACAGGTCGCTCCTACCAGGTGGCGTGGCGAGAATCTGTCTCCTCACCACGTGCTCTCACCACTGGTGTCCCCCAGGGCTCTGTTCTAGGCCCTCTCCTATTCTCGCTATACACCAAGTCACTTGGCTCTGTCATAACCTCACATGGTCTCTCCTATCACTGCTATGCAGACGACACACAATTAATCTTCTCCTTTCCCCCTTCTGATGACCAGGTGGCGAATCGCATCTCTGCATGTCTGGCAGACATATCAGTGTGGATGACGGATCACCACCTCAAGCTGAACCTCGGCAAGACGGAGCTGCTCTTCCTCCCGGGGAAGGACTGCCCGTTCCATGATCTCGCCATCACGGTTGACAACTCCATTGTGTCCTCCTCCCAGAGCGCTAAGAACCTTGGCGTGATCCTGGACAACACCCTGTCGTTCTCAACTAACATCAAGGCGGTGGCCCGTTCCTGTAGGTTCATGCTCTACAACATCCGCAGAGTACGACCCTGCCTCACACAGTAAGCGGCGCAGGTCCTAATCCAGGCACTTGTCATCTCCCGTCTGGATTACTGCAACTCGCTGTTGGCTGGGCTCCCTGCCTGTGCCATTAAACCCCTACAACTCATCCAGAACGCCGCAGCCCGTCTGGTGTTCAACCTTCCCAAGTTCTCCCACGTCACCCCGCTCCTCCTCTCTCCACTGGCTTCCAGTTGAAGCTCGCATCCGCTACAAGACCATGGTGCTTGCCTACGGAGCTGTGAGGGGAACGGCACCTCAGTACCTTCAGGCTCTGATCAGGCCCTACACCCAAACAAGGGCACTGCGTTCATCCACCTCTGGCCTGCTCGCCTCCCTACCACTGAGGAAGTACAGTTCCCGCTCAGCCCAGTCAAAACTGTTCGCTGCTCTGGCACCCCAATGGTGGAACAAACTCCCTCACGACGCCATGACAGCGGAGTCAATCACCACCTTCCGGAGACACCTGAAACCCCACCTCTTTAAGGAATACCTAGGATAGGATAAAGTAATCCTTCTGACCCCCCCCCCCTTAAAATATTTAGATGCACTATTGTAAAGTGGCTGTTCCACTGGATATCTTAAGGTGAATGCACCAATTTGTAAGTCGCTCTGGATAAGAGCGTCTGCTAAATGACTTAAATGTAAATGTAAAAGTGCAAATCAATCCCAGAACAACAGCAAAGGACCTTGTGAAGATGCTGGAGGCAACAGGTACAAAAGTATCTATATCCACAGTAAAATGAGTCCTATATCAACATAACCTGAAAGGCCGCTCAGCAAGGAAGAAGCAACTGCTCCAAAACTGACATTTAAAAGCTAGACTACGGTTTGCAACTGCACATGGGGACAAAGATTGTACTTTTTGGAGAAATGTCCTCTGGTCTGATGAAGCAAAAATAGAACTGTTTGGCCATAATGACCATCGTCATCGTCATTGTACCCTTAGGCTGAATATAATAATTGTAATTCCCTTCCCCCTGCTGTCATGCTCCGAAGCACCTCTCACTCACATGGCTCTCTCCGATATCTCAATTCTTAGTAGCCAATGCCCGTCACATGATCGGTCCTTCTCACAGCTAAGAAGTAGGCTACAAGTGAAGACCGACACACCGGGAACGCAACTGTGCGCATCCTTCTTATCAAATTCAGAGGCGCATATTGAAGATATTGGAAGAACTGTCCACATTTAACCTACTTTTCATCAGCCAACAAGATGAGTAGGCCTAACGAATAGCAGAAGCACTAGCCTATGTCAATCTACTATCCCCCATGATACAAAAGTTTACCTATTTGATTGGCCAACTTGTCCTTCTGTGCAGGTAATACATTTTCCAAACATACGCTGCGGTCCAACTCATCCCAAACCATCTCAATTGGGTTGAGGTCGGGTGATTGTGGAGTCCAGGTCTGATGCAGCCCTTACACAGCCTGGAGGTGTGTTTTGGGTCATTATCTTGTTGAAAAACAAATGATAGTCCCACGAATCGCAAACCAGATGGGATGGCATATCGCTGCAGAATGCTGTGGAAGCCATGCTGGTTAAGTGTGCCTTGAAATCTAAATAAATCAACCACAGTGTCACCAGCAAAGCACCCCCACACCATCATACCTCCTCCTCCATGCTTCACGGTGGGAACCACACATGCGGAGATCATCCGTTCACCTACTCTGCGTCTCACAAGACACGGCGGTTGAAACCATAAATCTCAAATGTGGACTCATCAGACCAAAGGACATGTTTCCATCGGTCTAATGTCCATTTCTCCTGTTTCCTGGCCCAAGCAAGTATTTTCTTCTTATTGGTGTCCTTTAGTAGTGGTTCTTACAAGAAGCACATCTTACAGCCAGTGAATACAAGAAATTAAAGAGGGTATGTGTAGGACACGTTTTTGCATCCTCTTTCAACTCAAAAGCAAAAGGAGCTGCACTTTTGATAAGTAGACACATCCCCTTTTGTGTCAGCAACACTATGTCTGATCCCTCAGGCAGGTTTGTTTTGATGCATGGGCATATGTATTCGAAGTCTTGGACCCTATTGAATATTTATGCTCGTAACTTCGATGACAATATGTTTGCTCAAGCACCACCAGGATGTCTACTGGCTGGAAGAGATTACAATGTTTAGATACAGTTCTTGATAGGTCCTCTGAAACACTCTCCTCTTACCAAAGCCGCCAAGCTCACCATGTCATTCATGAAGGATCTCAATTTACTAGAAGTCTGGAGACGGATGCACCCACAGGATAGGGACTACTGATTTTATTCACACCCACACAACACGCATAGATAACTTTCTGCTAACAACCCAACAGTTTCATAGAGTGTTAGATACCAATTATCTCCCCAGATTGTTTAGTGACCATTCTCCTCTGGTGTTATCAATCTCCATTCCTACCAAGGTAAATGGAGCATATAGATGGAGACTAAATTCTACACTCCTGAAGCAACCTGACTTTTGTGCATTCATCAAAGAGCAGATCAATATTTTCACTTTGACAAACAAACCCTCTGCTCCTGACAGTTTCATTATTTGGCACGCATTGAAAGCCTATGTGAGGGGACAGATCATTGCCTATACTAAAGGGTTGAAGAGAAAACACGGTGCCGAACTGAAAGGCCTTGAATCTGATAAAAGGCCTGACTAAAGACCTATACAGGCTTTTGGTAAATAAAAAACTGAAATATAATACTCTGAACACGTATCAAGCTGAGAGGGCCATCACTAAATCAAAACAGCGTTACTACGAACTTAAGAGAGAAAGCACACAAAGTATTGGCATGGTAACTGAAAGCAGAGGAAAGTAAGAGGAGAAATAATGCAAAAGAAATTCTTACTAATGAGATATTTCAACCCTACTGAAATGAATGATAATTTTAAGAAATACTATGAGGACCTCTATACTTCCCAATCAAGCGATGATCTATCAGAGATTGACTATTTTCTCTCCACTCTCAACCTCCCATGCCTGTCAGAGGAAGACAGAGAACGCTTGAGTGAACAGTTCTCAGTCCCTGAATTGTTGGAGACCATTAAATCTTAATCTTCTAATATATCTCCTGGGGAGGATGGCTTCCCTTCAGAGTTCTATAAAGAATTTAAGGAGCTGTTGATACCCTACCTTATGGGGGTACTTAAAAAAGACGGGGAGGACAACTGCTTTCCAGACTCTTTCTCTCAAACTGTGATTACAGTAATTCACAAGAAAGGGAAACATCTGCTAAAGTGCGCCTCCTATAGACCAATCTCTCTCCTTAATACAGATTGTTAACTGATCACCAAGACGCTATCTAAGAGACTAGAGTTATTGCTCCCTCTGCTGGTCAACCCAGATCAGACTGGCTTCATAATTAATAGATTGTCCTCCAATGATCTCAGAAGGTTCTTTGATATAATTCACCTTGCTAACAAAAACAAATAACCTAGTGTAGTAGTCTTCCTCGATGCCAAAAAAAGGCCTTTGATAGGGTCAAATGGCCATATCTCTTTTGCGTTTTGGAAAGGTAGGTTTAGGCACCGTGTTTGTAAACTTGATTAAATCACTGTCCTAAAGCTAGGATTGCTACCAATGGGATTATTTCCTCTTTCCCTCTCTATAGGGGGAACAGACAGGGTTGCCCTATTAGCCCCCACCACTTCGCCCTCCTTATCAAACCTTATCAAAACATATATAGGCCTATGGGCTAAGCTAAATGAGATGTGTGACTATGATTTGAAAAAGCCACACAAAAAAAGGTGTGCTGTTTCTTGCCTTACTACACAAGCTGTGCACAAGTGACAAGCTATTGTCACTCCTTAGACTTCTTCTTAATTTAATGTTGTCTTTACAAATACTAAATAATATTTGTGTGAAATTAGTCTGGATTTAGAATTGACCATTATTATGCACCTGCTCGGAACAGGGGCTGGCGTTTATGCACTTAAATAGCGAATGGAGGACGCTTTTCCCATGGTTCATTTTCATGCCAAACAGGTAGGCTATACTCCTTTTGTAAAGCTAAGCAATGTGCTTAATATTAGGGAAGTTGATAATAAATATAGTAGGCCTAGTCTATAGAAAGCTGATAGGATCCTCTTTTTAATAGAGGCCATCAAAACTCTGTTTTCTTAGGCAATTACATAGCCTATATAAATATTGCACAACATGAGCTCATGGGCTTGAGTGTTTGATTTGATTTTTGAAAACATTTGCATTGATGTCAAAGTGATTAGAGCGACAATTGAGTGTTGAGCACCAGACAGTTATCAAGTTTGGTAGGCTACTAATGACCATCAGCAGCATCCGAGCTTGGAGAAGCCTAGTTACCATGACTATATGGTCAGGTGGAATTTGACTGAAGTCATGACTCAGGCGGTAATATGGTCACTGCAACAGCCCAAGTTGACATAATGCCAATTTTTGGGGGATGTAAACAAATTTGTGCACAAAATATGAGAGTAAAAAGCGTTTTGTGCATATGGACAATTTCTGGAATCTTTTATTTCAGCTCATGAAACATGGGACCAATACTATACATTTTTGTTCAGTATATATAAAACTGCACTGGTCCTTTAACATTAGGTTGTGCTTATGGCTAGCCTTTTATTAATGTGACAATACAGACATTTTAGTCTATATCCAGTGCTTACATGTTACATCTTATGATCATGAATCTCTTCCTAACAAAGAGTTCCTCTCGGTGCATTTCTACTTTTGTCTAAATTAATATCAACTAGGAGTGTTGAAACGTTACGAGGCAGAGGCAGTTTGAAAGCTGGATTTAGAATTAAAAGTTCACCAAAATGAAGTTCAAGTAGCAGCACATTTAAACATGGATATTGGAATGAATTAAGTAAATTATAAAACGATTGGTAGAGCCTCTTAAGACTCAATGTGACAACTTCTGAAAAGGTCAGAAAAACTCTGGATTCTCTGGACAGATTCTATGGGTTTAAGAGTAAATTCAATATAGTACAATGTTAATATCTTTCCATATTGCTTAGTCACAGATTCAGCAAAACATTTTAGAAGGATGTCATACTGAAATCATTGTGAATATGGAAATTGTTTTCCACATCGAAATAAGACGTAATGCATCCTCACTTATAGTTTGACACAGTTAGGACACACACACACACACTCCTGATGACATTTCCTGATTATAGTTTTTCATCTAACATTTTGAATTCTCTTTGAAATGAGCCCATGGTGGAAGCCTTTAGAAGTTCAGGCAACAACACACTTTCTGTGACTGCTCAACCATGACCATGCCTATAGATTGCCCATGCTTGTGTCAAGAACACAATTTCGGCACACAATGGAGCTATTTACCCTCTCTGAGTGTTCCCGAAACAAAGTGTGTCCACTCAAACATACGGACTGCTGTAAAAATATTATATAAAAGCAATGCAAATGTCAAGATCTAGAACTATTGTGCTTCATTCAAACTATAATTGCAATACCATGTTGATTCTCCAAATTGAACCCTAGCCATTCAGGTAGAATTGGCATTCCTACGCTCTTGGATACTTTACATTTTGTTGTTATTCTTCCTTTGCCGAGACATTTTGACATTTCCCACTGTTGGACAATACTGCAAGAGATTCAAAGTAAGTCTATATCTCTCCAAACTACACAGCAGCTCTCACCACTGCTGCCCACGCAATCAAGGTGTCTTATGGTGAAGTTTCATCCCTACTCTCAGCGGCAATCTCTCGCGACAGCCTACTGCAGATGTTGACTTTGGGATGTTGTCTGTATGAAGCCCTGGCTTTTGATTGCCTGAGCAAGGTCGCTGGAACGGCTTGTCATGCTGCCAGGGCTCAAAGTCACCTTGTACCACTGATAGAAGCCTATCTGCTAGCGGGCTGCCAGAGCCCAGCACAGATGTCATGTGGCATCATCTGCTGTCCTGAGACATAAAGACATTTGTGGTTGCGGAGGAGGAGAAGGGGAGAGGAGGGGGACGTGTTAAACTTGGAACCCCCTGTCAGGAGGATTCCATAATGATCCACATGTGTTGTTCGGAGATTTCATGTCAAGGCATGAGCACCAGTTCCCCTGGCATTTACTTCGCCTGGAAGAACAGAAGCACTGCATGAGCAAAGTGTTCTTTTTCACTCACATTTCTGACTGTGATTTTACTCTAGTTTTGACACACAATTACTATTTCCATGTTTGCACTTACTGCTGGCATGCAGATATATGAAAAACTACCAAAACATTAACAATGTGACAGGTAAAACAGTACATAAGGTGGCGGACGTAAAGGTAATGGCGGACTGAACGAAGTTATGTAGAGCACCTCAAGATAAAACGTAATATTCAATATCTGTAAATTATACTAAAATATTACCACTACATAATCTGGTGGGGGATAACCTTCAATCTGGATAATAACACAAAACAAATATTAAGACTAGAGACATTTATCGACAAATATTACGAAAACAACCAATACCCAAACATGACGCAGAGTAAGACAGGGGAACCGATTTCAAAACGGAAACGTTACTCTTCTACAGACACAGAAGATTTAATATTTTCACCACCGGGAATGGTAAAGGTCGAAACCGATCTGTTAAAATCAATAAATGACAAACTGGGTATACTTGAATTAGTTAGTAAGGATATAAAAGAGTTGAAGGCAAGCCTAGAGATGAGTGATGAAAAAGCTGCGACATTGGAGAAGGAAACACACAAGCTAAAAGGGACAGTCAATAAGATTGAAACAAAATGAAATGAAAAAGGAGAACACCGTTCTGAGGGAAGCCTTACTGGACATACAAACTAGATCAATGAGAGAGAATCTGGTACTTACAGGTATCCAGGAGAAAGAAGGGGAAGTTCCTGAACCTGTAGTTAGAGAGTTCCTCCTTACAGCGCTTCAGATCCCACGTGAAGGTATCGACAAAATCCAACTTGAACTTGAACGTGTACACCGCTTCGGACAGAGAGGCCAAAGGTATGAACGCCCATTCGTTGCCAAATTTGCTTCATTTAAAGATAAAATATTGGTTAAAAGCCTGGCTAAAAGACTTGCTGGGACCAAAATTGGCATGAATGATCAGTTTCCGAAGGAAATTGCAGAACGGCGCAAAGTTCTGTATCCAATTTTCAAAGAAAATAAATTAAAAGCGAAACGAGTAGCTCTCGTCGTTGATAAACTATATATTGATAACCAGTTGTTCCGAGACACAAAGACTACTCCATGGTTATTTGAAAAATGACAAAGTTCTCATAGATGAGGAAAATAAACACAATTCTAGCCCGGTTATGGATTGTAACAATACAATAAAAAATATAGCTTTTCTATATATCTTCACATATAACTAATTGAACACACAAGCACTAATTCAACATAGTGAAGATAAAAAACTAAGTAAACAGAAGGCACAGTATGTGTGGATGGTGTGGTGTGTGTATTTTTTATTTTATTTGTTATGTTTGGAAAGTTGAGTGAGTGAGTAATGAAATGGTTGCATATCCCAGAGCCAATGTATTGCTATGAGCTGGGGTATGAGAGGGCTTTCAATGTTGTTCAGATGATGGATATACTTTTATAATGAATTATACGTCTTATTTATTTATTGTCCTATCATGGTGGAACAGTTTTAAAATAAATTATACATTTGATTTAGTATTGTCCTATCATGGGGAACTACATTTTTTAAATAAATTATAGCTAATTATTTATTTATGACCCTATTTTAATGGTACGGTCCATGACCCCATACCCTAGACACCCACCTGAATGACCCAGATACTAAGGAGAAGTCCCTAACTGTTTTATGTGCCTGCTGTAAGCGGTCTGTATGCAGACAAAATGAGGTCAGAGACCAAGAGCAGCACTGCCCCCTCAAGATTCTAAGCCTGCTTGGCAGGGTTGGTCCTACAAAGCCAAAGCCCCCTAAAGGGAGAGCATACCACACAAAGAAATTCTCAAAGCTGCTAATGAGAACCTTGACGACCTTGTACCCAGGCAGTGGCAGTGCTGGCAACACTAGCTGCAGTAACCCATGGGGAGGGGGTCACACTCAGACATTCAGAGAGGGAGCATATTATTGTGACCCTAGTGGCACAAAATCAAAGTCGGACTGCATGGAGATGCTTGGGAATTTGGTCAATACGGGTGACCGTATTGTGGGTGTTTCAGGAAGAAGGTGTACATTTGACCTCCATCATCTAGGATGTGACAATGGTAAATAAAATCTCTAAATTTTTGCCCATTTTTTGCACGGTCTTGCAGGCCTTCTCATGCAGCTGCAACTGCAAGTGCATTTGTAAATCAACACCTATCTTGAGTTGGGCTCTGGGATGGTGCAATTGTTGAGAAAGTGAGCTTATGGTTGTGTGGGGGTAAGGGTTAAGTGTGTGTGGGTGTATGTGTGTATCCCACAACTGTTGCGAAGGAGTAAAAGATGTTAGGGACAATAGAGGATGATCCACAGCTTTATATAATACAAATCGAGGTGAGGGCGATGGAATTGCATTTGGCAGTTGTTCTACTTCAATTCGGAAAGTGTGCTCTTTTCAAAGGATGGATCCCAGTCCGGTCAGGGCTATGGGATACAGGGGGTCGAGGGTGGTCTGCCGGGCATTGGGAGGACAATCCAACTCGGGATGTGGAGGGCTTTTAGCGAGTGGAATAGTGGGGACCAATTGGAGGTTTACTTAGTAGAAATGCAAATATCATGGTACAGCTATATAGACACTCAATCATCATGTTACTTTTTAATGGTACGTTTACAAACATATATTTTGATAAAAATAATTGAAAGTTGTGTCTCATTATGGTAAGTGGTGAAATAAGTATAGCCAGTTACAATTGTAGCAGATAATACATCTAGCAGATAATAAGAAAAGACGATAAGTATTTACCTGGCTAAAAGAGAAGGAATATAATATCTATTGTTTACAGGAAACCCATTCAACAGTTTTAGAATAAGTTTTGTGGAAAAAGAACTGGGGGGAGGCGAAATATATTTCTCCCATGGGCAAAGAAATTCAAAAGGGGTGACGGTTTTAATTAACAATCATTTTGATCCAAATGTGCAAATTGTCCAAACAGATCCTCAAGGTAGATGGATTATTTTAAATATGTTATTGGACAATAAACAGATATGGCTTACTAACCTATATGGTCCGAATAATGATGATCCAAGCTTCTTTGAAAATATATATACGAATTTATCAACTCTACAAGCAACACTAGACTCTATTATTATGGTGGGATATTTTAATACGGTCTTAAATACCTCTAAGGAGATCACACTACAAACTATCTCCCTCAGGCACTTAAGGAAATCATGAATGTCATGGATATATTGGAATGAATGGATATATGGAGACTTAAATACCCTGACCTAGTGAGATATACAGTGGGGCAAAAAAGTATTTAGTCAGCCACCAATTGTGCAAGTTCTCCCACTTAAAAAGATGAGGCCTGTAATTTTCATCATAGGTACACTTCAACTATGACAGACAAAATGAGAAAACAAAATCCAGAAAATCACATTGTAGGATTTTTTATGAATTTATTTGCAAATTATGGTGGAATTTGGTCACCTACAAACAAGCAAGATTTCTGGCTCTCACAGACCTGTAACTTCTTCTTTAAGAGGCTCCTATGTCCTCCACTCGTTACCTGTATTAATGGCACCTGTTTGAACTTGTTATCAGTATAAAAGACACCTGTCCACAACCTCAAACAGTCACACTCCAAACTCCACTATGGCCAAGACCAAAGAGCTGTCAAAGGACACCAGAAACAAAATTGTAGACCTGCACCAGGCTGGGAAGACTGAATCTGCAATAGGTAAGCAGCTTGGTTTGAAGAAATCAACTGTGGGAGCAATTATTAGGAAATGGAAGACATACAAGACCACTGATAATCTCCCTCGATCTGGGGCTCCACGCAAGATCTCACCCCGTGGGGTCAAAATGATCACAAGAACGGTGAAGTGTGATAAATGAAACATATACCAATTTCATTTAAGGACCAAAAAACTGACAGCTGTGCCATATAAATTGCAAAATAGTTGGGAAGAGATTTTCGATGTACCCATTCCATGGCACATGGTTTATGAATTGATACGCAAAACAACGCCGGATTCAAAACTTCAAATTTTTCAATTACTACACAAAATTCTGGGGGATACAATCTGAAATGGATGATGTTGAGAGATAGATGGGAGGGGTTGAATGGAGCTGAAGGGTGGGACTAATAACAAGATAAACAATGTAAAGCATACGGGATCTGTAAAATGTATATAGGTTCGGAACTTTTGTGAAATAGCACCGTTACAAATAGAAATCAAACTGGATGGACATCAGAAATAGAGGAAGGACTAAGAACAAACAAGAGAGAACTATTGTAAAGTAGACTGTGTCTGTAAAATGTGTATAAGATGTATAAATTGAAGGTAAAAGCAGAAGTGTTTATTAGTTTACTCCAATTGGGGGATCGGTGGTAGGATTTGCGGGGAATAATAATAAAGGTATATTCCTTAAAAAAAGTATGTATGTCTATATAGGTATGTGTATGTAATAATGTGTATATGTATGCATACGTGTATGGATATACAGTGGGGAGAACAAGTATTTGATACACTGCCGATTTTGCATGTTTTCCTACTTACAAAGCATGTAGAGGTCTGTCATTTTTATCATAGGTACATTGAACCCAATATAAAATCTTTGGAGGGAGCTGAAAGTCCATATTGCCCAGCGACAGCCCCGAAACCTGAAGGATCTGGAGAATGTCTGTATGGAGGAGTGGGCCAAAATCCCTGCTGCAGTGTGTGCAAACCTGGTCAAGAACTACAGGAAACGTATGATCTCTGTAATTGCAAACAAAGGTTTCTGTACCAAATATTAAGTTCTGCTTTTCTGATGTATCAAATATTGATGTCATGCAATAAAATGCAAATTAATTACTTAAAATCATACAATGTGATTTTCTGGATTTTTGTTTTAGATTCCGTCTCTGACAGTTGAAGTGTACCTATGATAAAAAATTACAGACCTCGACATGCTTTGTAAGTAGGAAAACCTGCAAAATCGGCAGTGTGTCAAATACTTGTTCTCCCAACTGTATATATTTACAAAAATAATATGGGAGATTGGAAATGATGCAGACAATTAAATTGGAAGCAACTGTCATGTTCTGACCTTTATTTCCTTTGTTTTGTCTTTATTTAGTATGGTCAGGGCGTGAGTTGGGGTGGGCAGTCTGTATGTGTGTTTTTCTATGTTGGGGTTTTGTGTTCGGCCTGGTATGATTCTCAATCAGAGGCAGCTGTCAATCGTTGTCCCTGATTGAGAATCATACTTAGGTAGCCTGGGTTTCACTTTTGGTTTGTGGGTGTTTGTTTCCGTGTCAGTGTTTGTCACCACACGGTACTGTTTCGTTTGTTCACCGTTTATTGTTTTTGTTCCTGTGTTCAGTTTTTGGATTTATATTAAAGACATGAACACTTACCACGCTGCGCTTTGGTCCTCCTCTCTTTCTCCCGAAGACGATCGTTACAGCAACATTCTTTCCACAATATTAAGTTGATCCACCCCTTTAAAAATAGGGGGGAAAGAAAAAAAAACTTAAAAAAAAGAAACTGTACATAATAGTGGCTTCAGAAAGTATTCATACCCCTTTGACTCTTTTTTACATTTTGTTGTGTTACAGCCTGAATTTAAAATAGCTTAAATTGAGATTTTGTGCCACTGGTATTCACACAATATCCCATAATGTCAAAGTGGAATTATGTTTCAGAAAGTTGTACAAATTAATAAAAAGATAAGTATTCAATCCCCTAACTCCAGGAGTAAAAATGTGCTTAACAAGTCACATAATACGTTGAATAGCCTCACTCTGTGTGCAATTATACTGTTTAACATGATTTTTCAATGAATACCTCATCTCTGTTTCCCACAGAAACAATTATCTGTAAGGTCCCTCAGTCGAGCAGTGAATTTCAAACACAAATTCAACCACAAAGACCAGAGAGGTTTTCCAATGCCTCGCAAAGGGAAACTATTGGTAGACGGGTAAAAAAAAAAGCTGACATTGAATATCTCTGAGCATGAATATCTCTGAGCATTAATTGCACTTTGGATAGTGTATCAATACACCCAGTCACTACAAAGATACAGGCATCCTTCCTAACTCCGGAGAGGAAGGAAACGGCTCATGGATTTCACCACGAGGCCATTGGTGACTTTAAAACAGTTACATAGTTGAATGGCTGTGATAGGGGAAAACTGAGGATGGATCCACAACATTGTAGTTACTCCACAATACTAACTTAACTGACAAAGTTAAAAGAAGGAAGCCTGTACAGAATAAAACTATTCCAAGACATGCATTCTGTTTGCAACAAGGCACTAAAGTAATACTGCAAAAAATGTGGCAAACCATTTCACTTTTTGTCCTGAATATTAAGCGTTATGTTTGGGGCAAATCCAATACATCACATTACTGAGTACAACTCTCCATATTTTCAAGCATAGGGGTGGCTGCATCATGTTATGGGAATGCTTGTAATAGTTAAGCAACGGAATGAGCTAAGCACACGCAAAACCCTAGAGGAAAACCTGGTTCAGTCTGCTTTTCACCCGACACTGGGAGATGAATTCACCTTTCAGCAGGACAATAACCTAAAAGACAAGGCCAAATAAACACTGGAGTTGCTTACCAAGATGACATTGAATGTTCCTGAGTGGCCTAGTTACAGTTTTGACTTAAATCGTCTTGAAAATGTATGGCAAGTCTTGAAAATGGCTGTCTAGCAATGAGCAACAACCAACTTGACAAAGCTTGAATAATTTTTTTAAGAATAATGTGCACATATTGTACAATCCAGGGGTGCAAAGCTCTTAAACTTACCCAGAAAGACTCACAGCTGTAATCACTGCTAAAGGTGATTCTCACATGAATTGACTCAGGACTCATTACTGTAAATGAGAGATTTCTGTATTTCATTTTCAACACATTTGCAAACATTTCTAAAAACATGTTTTCACTTTGTCATTATTGGGTATTTATTGCATGTAGATGGGTGAGAAATGTGTCTTTTTTAATCCATTTTCAATTCAGGCTGTAACAAAACAAAATGTGGAATGAATCAAGGGGTATGAATACTTTCTGAAGGCACATTTTATTATGGCCATAAATGGAGCTATAATTTTACTCTTTAGATCTAAATGGAACCACTGATGCTCTATGTGACGGAGGAAGAATTTCACCTGAGAAAAGTGTGACATAAATAGCATCAATATACTTCTCACTATGACCAAGTTCAAGAGGTGGAGAGGATGCTGATTATCAAAATTGCTTCAGTTTGAGAGGAAAAAAGGTAGGTGGAATTGTCTATTGAACTCAACAAAAGTGTTTCTATGGCTCAACACAAACTATGTCCACCACTGGCAGGAAAAAGGTACATGCTAGCCTTTTAACGTTTCGAATTCATTTGTGGTCCACAAATAATCAGTCTATTTCAAATATTTTCTCCTGCGTCACCATTGTTGGAATTATACAGCAGGGTTATCTTTTATAAGTTGTCATAATTTAGCTAAACATATTCTGTTTTTGTTGCTTTGTTACAATTCAATAAAATGTGTAATTGAAGCTTAGTAACTGGGAGAAATATTGTCATTTCTCCCTCATAGTTGGTTTAAGTCATTATTTTGTGCAATCCACTTACCTAGCAGTTAATACAGCACACAGGAATTTGTTGGTTTAGCTCCACCTGAAAATTGTTCTGCAGTTTGGCTCACTGTTATTTTGGTTTTGATAAATAACTTGTGCTTAAAGACAAGCTTGCACTGTCATACCAAACGCGCTGGGTGAAACTCTGTCCATCGTTTTCTTTGGGTACCTTGGTGCCGCATGGGGGAATCTGAGCAACATAGCATCCCACTGGGCACAGATGGCAGTTCAATGTGAATTCACCATGTCATTCAATTTAGGTTAAAAGTTAAGTGACAAAAATACTAAATTCCCGTACGTTGATAACTTTTTGCAGATCCAAACGGTTTTAAACGTAGATTCAACGTCATCACATAAAATGTTCTTGTTGAAATTATATAGAAACAACATTGATTCAACCAGTTTTTGTCCATTGGGATGTTCTTTACATTACATACAGTATCTGTGATCCATGACAGACCCAGTGACCACACTATCTGTCGTGGGCGTCCGCACTGACTATCTGCACTGACTCATGCACACTCCAGGTTCTAACTATAACCACATATTCACACACACTTACACTGACACTTTCACACGCACACACACCTTCTGTTCTCCTATCCTCGTGGGGACCTAAAATTGATTTCCATTCAAAATCATATTTTCCCTAACCCTAACCTTAACCCTAACACAAACCCAACTCCTAACCTTAGCCCATACCCTAACTCCTAACCCTAGCCTCTTACCCTAACCCCAATTCTAACCCAAACCCTAAACCTAACCCCAAAGTTTAAAATAGCCTTTGTCCTCATGGGACATGGGAGAATTTTCCTTGTTTGGCTATCCTTGTAGGGACTTTTGGGGATTTTAGGTTCCCACAAGGCTAGAAGAACCAACACACGCACATACTCACACACACAGGACAAATATAAGCACGCCCCATTTTACCTTTGACACGCACCTACACCCACACATCTTGACGCCCACACAAGCATGAACACACACACAACACACTCACCATATACGCTGCTGCTACTATTTACATGAACATTTATCCTACTGACAGTCACTTTCACTCTGCTTACATTTACAGTACCAGTCAAAGGTTAGGACACATCTACTTATTCAATTGTTATTATTATTATTTTAAACTATTTTCTACATTGTAGAATAATAGCGAAGACATCAAAGCTATGAGATAAGAAATATGGAATCATGTAGTTACCAAAAAAAGTTTTAACTTCTCTGGGTTATGTGTGACGGTAGCGTCCCACTTGGCCAAAAGCCAGAAAAAAAAGTAGCGCGCCAAATTCAAATATATTACCATAAAAATCAATCTTTAATGAAATCAAACATGAAAAACACCAAATTATAGCTACACATGTTGAGAATATAGCCAACATGTCTGATTTCAAAAAGGATTTACGGCAAAAGCACACCAAACGATTATGTTAACTCAGTACATAGCCACAGAAAAACAGCCATTTTCCCAGCAAAAGATAGTAGTCACAAAAAGCAGAAATAGAGACAAAATGAATCACTAACCTTTGATGATCTTCATCAGATGACACTCATAGGACATCATGTTACACAATACATTTATGTTTTGTTCGATAATGTGCATATTTATATCCACAAATCTCGGTTTACATTGGCGCCATGTTCAGAAATGCCTCCAAAATATCCGGAGAAATTGCAGAGAGCCACGTCAAATAACAGAAATACTCATCATAAACTTTGATGAAAGATACATGTTTTACATAGAATTAAAGATACACTCGTTCTTAATGCAACCGCTGTGTCAGATTTCAAAAAAACTTTACGTAAAAAGCACACCATGCAATAATCTGAGACGGCACTCAAACATAACAACATTTCTCGGCCATGTTGGAGTCAACAGAAATACGAAATTACATCATAAATTTTCCCTTATCTTTGATGATCTTCATCAGAATGCACTCCCAGGAATCCTAGTTCCACAATAAATCGTTGTTTTGTTCGATAATATCCATTACTTATGTCTAAGTAGCTACTTTTGCTAGCATGTTCAGTGCACATGTCCAAACGCTCGCGCAAATGCAGGCGAACTCGGACGAAAACTCCAACTCCTCTATAACAGGTCGAATAAACTGTTCAAACTAAGTAGAGAATCAATCTTCAGGATGTTATCATATTAATCCAATAACGTTCCAACCGGAGCGTTCCTTCATGTCAGTAGAAGTTCTGGAACGCAAGGCGATACCATGAGGAAAGCACGTGACCAGGAACTGGCAATCTGCCAGACCACTGACTCATTCCCCTCCCATCCGGCCCCACAACACAGCATAAGCTTCATTCCACATTCTACAGACTGTTGACATCTAGTGGAGGGCGTAGGAAGTGCAAACCGATCCATATCTTACAGGGAATTGAATCGGCAATGAGTTGAACATTGACCAGTCTCAGAATTCTCACTTCCTGTTTGGATTTTTTCTCAGGCTTTTGCCTGCCATATGAGTTCTGTTATACTCACAGACATCATTCAAACAGTTTTAGAATCCAATAGTAATAATAATATGCATAGATTAGCATCTGGGACAGAGTAGGAGGCAGTTCACTATGGGCACGCAATTCATCCAAAAGTGAAAATGCTGCCACCTATCAAAGTTTTTAAACCAATATATTTATATATGAGATTATTCAACGTAGCCACCCTTTGCCTTGATGACAGCTTTACACACTCTTGGCATTCTCTCAATCAGCTTCACCTGGAATGCTTTTCCAACAGTCTAGAAGTAGTTCCCACATATGCTGAGCACTTGTTGGCTGCTTTTCCTTCACTCTGCAGTTCAACTCATCCCAAACCATCTCAATTGGGTTGAGGTCGGGTGATTGTGGAGTCCAGGTCATCTGATGCAGCACTCCATCACTCTCCTTCTTGGTCAAATAGCCCTTACACAGCCTGGAGGTGTGTTGGGGCAATGTCCTGTTGAAAACAAATTATAGTCCCACTAAGTGCAAACCAGATGGGATGGCGTATCATTACAGAATGTTGTGGTTGCCATGCTGGTTAAGTGTGCCGTGAATTCTAAATAAATCAACGACAGTGTCACCAGCAAAGCACTCCCACACCATCATACCTCCTCCTCCATGCTTCATGGTGGGAACCACACATGCAGAGATCATCCGTTCACCTACTCTGCGTCTCACAAAGACACAGCAGTTGGAATCAAAATCGCAATTTTGGACTGATCAGACCGGTCTAAGAAGAAAGCCCCTCTCCCATCAGGTGTGATTACTACCTCTGAGGGCTTAGAGCTTGAGGTAGTCACCTCATACAAGTACTTGGGTGTATGGCTAGAGGGTACACTGTCCTTCTCTCAGCACATATCAAAGCTGCAGGCTAAAGTTATATCTAGACTTGGTTTCCTCTATCGTAATCGCTCCTCTTTCACCCCAGCTGCCAAACTAACCCTGATTCAAATCACCATCCTACCCATGCTAGATTACGGAGACGTAATTTATAGATTGGCAGGAAAGGGTGCTCTCGAGCGGCTAGATGTTCTTTACCACTCTGCCATCAGATTTGCCACCAATGCTCCTTATAGGACACATCACTGCACTCTATACTCCTCTGTAAACTGGTCATCTCTGTATACCCGTCGCAAGACCCATTGGTTGAGGCTTATTTATAAAACCCTCTTAGGCCTCACTCCCCCCTATCTGAGATTTCTACTGCAGCCCTCATCCTCCACATACAACACCCTTTCTGCCAGTCACATTCTGTTTAAGGTCCCCAAAGCACACACGTCCCTGGGTCCCTTGTCTTTTCAGTTCGCTGCAGCTAGCGACTGGAACAAGCTGCAACAAACACTCAAACTGGACAGTTTTATCTGAATCACTTCATTCAAACACTCAATCATAGACACTCTTACTGACAGTTGTGGCTGCTTTGCGTGATGTATTGTTGTCTCTACCTTCTTGCCCTTTGTGCTGTTGTCTGTGCCCAATAACGTTTGTACCATGTTTTGTGCTTCTACCATGTTGTGTTGCTACCATGCTGTTGTCATGTTGCATTGCTAGCGTGCTGTATTGTCATGTATTACTGCCTTGCTATGTTGTCTTAGGTCTCTATTTATGTAGTGTTGTCTCTCTTGTCGCGATGTGTGTTTTGTCCTATATTTATATATTTATTTATTTATTTTTATCCCAGCCCCCGTCACCACAGGAGGCCTTTTGCCTTTTGGTAGGCCCGCATTGTAAATAAGAATGTGTTCTTAAATGACTTGTGTAACAGTATAACTTTAAACCGTTCCCTCGCCCCGACACGGGCGCGAACCAGGGACCCTCTGCACACATCAACAACTGACACCCACGAAGCGTCGTTACCCATCGCTCCACAAAAGCCGCGGCCCTTGCAGAGCAAGGGGCAACCCTACTTAAAGTCTCAGAGCAAGTGACGTAACTGATTGAAATGCTACTAGCGTGTACCCGCTAACTAGCTAGCCATTTCACATCCATTACACTCACCCCCCTTTCAACCTCCTCCTTTTCCGCAGCAACCAGTGATCCGGGTCAACAGCATCAATGTAACAGTATAACTTTACACCGTCCCCTCGCCCCGACACGGGCGCGAACCAGGGACCCTCTGCACACATCAACAACGGTTGCCCACGAAGCACGGTCGTTACCCATCGCTCCACAAAGGCCACGGCCCTTGCAGAGCAAGGGGCAACCCTACTTAAAGTCTCAGAGCAAGTGACGTAACTGATTGAAATGCTACTAGCGCGTACCCGCTAACTGGCTAGCCATTTCACATCCGTTACACTTGCCTAGTTAAATAAAAGTTAAACAAAATAATAATGATGGCCATTGCTCATGTTTCTTGGCCCAACCAAGTCTCTTATTATTATTGATGTTCTTTAGTCGTGATTTCTTTTCAGCAATTCGACCATGAAGGTCTTTGAACAGTTGATGTTGAGATGAGTCTGTTACTTGAACTCTGTGAAGCATTTATTTGAGCTGCAATTTCTGAGGGTGGATTTCAGAATGAACCTGGAAGAATCCATTGACGGGTTTAGGTAAACTGTCTGGGAGGTATGAGTATTTGTAGATGAAAGTGTATAATTGGCTTACATTAATGTCGTAAATAGACAAGATATTGAGTTTCTTAAACAAAGGTGCAGATTGAGCCAGGTAATTAGAGGTGGCCAGTCTTGCAAATGTGTTTTGTTTGATGAGTAATTTGTGTTGGTAGGAGGCATATGTACTGGTCCAGACAATATTACAGTAAATGAGATATGGGTAAATTAAGCTACATGTATAGTATAGAGTTAGGAAGCAAGCCTGATGAACCAGACCACTAATTTGCTTAATGAGAACTACAACTCCCTTCAGTCCAGCGTCCCACATAGTTCTTGACTTGATTTATCTCGTGAATTATTGGATTTTTCTCTAGAGAAACAGCACGTTGGGCTCACAAAAAATATAACTAAATGGAACTCAAGTAATTGAACCGACATCGGTCTATTAGTTTACAACCGGAGGAAGACATTTTTTTAATCGCTCATCACTATCTATAAGACACGAACTTCCATAGACTGTGCAAAACATTTATCATTCAGGGAACATTGGAATAACACTCTGATACAAACATTGCAAGCATGTCATCACAACTGGACATGTTTTGTGTTTTAGATACCTACACTCTAAAAATTAGGGGTTCAACAAGGTTTTTTCTCAGATCCTCAAAATTCTTTGAAGAACCTTAGGGTTCATGGCACTGAAAATTGCCCCCAAATGTAAAGCGTCGGTGTGTAGCTGGTGAGATGAGTCAGGCGCAGGACAGCAGATAAGAGTAATGAAAGCAATTTTACTCAATAATATCACAATACACGTTGTATAAATATAAGGCCACAAATACGGACCGCAATAAAATAAACAATTACTCACAAACATGGGTGAACAGAGGGTTAAATAATGAACAAGTAATTGGGGAAATGAAAACAGGTGTGTAAGACAAAGACAAAACAAATGGAAAATGAAAAGTGGATCGGCGATGGCTAGAAGGCCGGTGACTTCGAACGCCGCCCGAACAAGGAGAGGGACCGACTTCGGCGGAAGGTTTTTCCAAGAACCCTATAGGAGGTGGGGTTCATAGAGGTACCTTCTTAGTTGATGAGGGTTATTGCTGGAACCTAACTACCCAACTGAAACATTTAGATTTGAAAGGACAGCAGGTGCAGGCACTATAATGAAAAATGTAAAGATCTCCTCAATTTAAGTTAAGGTTTGTCCCTTATATGATCTAAATTGATATTGTTTTATGATACCATCTATCTTTTCATATTTGTGCAAATCGTTCTAAACAGAAAATGGACACAATTCAATGGATATCAATCAACAAAGAGGTAAGAATATGTATGCTACAATAATATGTAGAAGGCTAGCTGTATTGGGTGCAGATGACTGAACTGCTCACTTTTGTGTCTGTGTTTGTAGGTATACAGACAAGGAGGCATACAAAGCTATGTCAACTGGTATTGGTATGTTATGCAGATCACATGTACCATCCTCCTTTACCTCTTCAATGAATATCCCATAGGCCTCTACATTATGGACAAGGTATGTGTATGAAAACCATTATCAAACTTTTTTTTCATTCACATTTAACACAAAAACCAAGGTATGAATACTGCTGTGTGCATGTATTGTTAAATTACTATTTTTGGGATTCACAGACGACTTCTCCCTCCCTACACCTCTGATGACTATAACATGAAACCTGTTCGATCACCATGCACTGCAAAATAATTCTGGCTATGGATACGGAGAACATCAACACATTAACATCAACATGCCAGAGGATATATCAATTGGACATGGGGATCTGCTGGGACTTTACCTCATATTTGGATTTTTCTATTCTCCTGTGCCATTAAAATCATAATAAACACAGACAACAAAAATATTGTGTTATTGTTATGCGTAATAATAATACTAGGGGGGTAGTTCAAAAACTAACCCTAAAAGGTTATTCAAAAGGTTATTTGAGAATCCATTAAAACATGGTTCTTTGAAGAACCCTTTAAAAGTGTTATTCGAAGAACTTGCAGGGGTTCCCCCACAGTTTCAATTTGAAGAACCCCTAAAGGATACTCCAGGAACCTTTTATTTTTAGAGTGTATATATTGTAATGTCCCCACACAGTTCTCACAACGTAATGAAATGTTTTAGGAACTTTAAAAGAACATCAATATATGTTCTATTAACATTCTTGCAATATCAGAGGACTGTTTTTCTACCCTAATACCAACCTCGTAGAATCACCAACCAGGGTTGGGGTAAGGGCTTTTTCAATTCCAGTCAATTCAGCAAGTACACTGAAATTGACTCCAACCCAATACAACTGAACAGAATTTGTGTTATTAGAACTTTTTGGGGAATGTTCTTAAAGCTTTCCCACAACTTAATGGACATTCACAGAACCCGTTTTGGTTTGCTGGGTAGCCAGTAATTCTGACATTTACATATGGGTGTAAGAAAAATGAAGAGGGGACAAAACAAAGTCAGATTTTCAGTTGTACTTCTGCAGGTTTGTAGTTGGACACAAATTGCTGAGATAAAGCATCCCACCTAATTTGTAATTACCTCTGCTGAATCACTGCTGTGCTAATAATTGCACATTGAAAATAATGGGTGTTTGGTGGTTAGTGCAGGCATTAGAGAAGCTTGCTTTGAAAGGTTATTTACCGAAATTAAACAATTTAGGGACAAAATGTTCTGTTGGTGCCATCGGAACTGGAGTATTCAAGGCTGCCTGCCTGCCTGACTCACTGTCTAATCATAACCTGTCACCAGAAATAGATCTGTCCTTTTCAATGCTAGGAGTGGACAGAAAGGTTGTTTACCTACCCTGCCATTAAAACGGACTACTCTCTATGAAGACTTTGGCAGGCAAGTAAACACAGTTGCCTATCCATTAATTTTCCTCAACCACTGTAACATAGCCCCATTGCTTCCCCATCGGGAGCCTGCTTTCACTTCTTTAGTTGATAGCGAGCGCCGCGGTGGCCATTGTGGCTTTGTAATGGCCTGAGTCACCCTGCTCCACCATTTACAGCCCCCAACCTTCTTCAAATGGAGCTCCCATTTCAATGGACCATTCACAGCTGCTCTGGGAGCCATTTAATTGCAATGTGTGTTGTAGCTGATGTCCCTCTGTCAACACTGCGCCAATATCAATTCAGGAAAAAGTCAGCGGCGCGCTCTCCTCTGTATCCAGGATTTTATAAGGTCATATCATGCTCCTGTCCTCATAATAAAACGTTTGTATTGTTATTGTTTTGTTATTTATATTAATGTTACACAGACAGAAGGTTCCAACAGGGGAGATAATAAAATCAATTAATCTCTTCACCCGTCTGCCAAAAATGTATCTTACTCTGAACTGAAAGCATTTGGGATATAAATTATATCTGCTGTCTTGTTTTTCTTCTTGTGATAACACACTGAAACTCTATTT
This sequence comes from Salvelinus fontinalis, assembly GCF_029448725.1. Taxonomy (NCBI): domain Eukaryota; kingdom Metazoa; phylum Chordata; class Actinopteri; order Salmoniformes; family Salmonidae; genus Salvelinus; species Salvelinus fontinalis. The sequence goes on from NC_074677.1 coordinate 32,547,438, forward strand.
TGTGAGGTAGAACTGGCCTTTAAGGCCCAGTGCAGTCAAATGTTCCTGTGTTTTAATCCATTTTCGAATAAGGCTGTAACGTAACTAAATGTGTAAAAAGTCAAGGGGTCTGAATACTTTCCGAATGCACTGTATATTTCCACACTATGAGGTTGGAATAATACTGTGAAATATAGAAGATTCTCATAATTCCCTTTTAGTGTAACAGCTGTCTTGGTGGGATGGAGTTTTGGCCTGCCTGGTGACATCAACAGGCAAAAAATGTGTTAATGGACCAATGAGAAAGATAGTTCCCAACTTCTCTGCCAATAACAGTTTTCTCCTTCAGTATTCCCCTCCTCACTCAGACAGTCCTAGCAAAATTCTTGTTTGAGAAATTACACTTTGTTGAGAAGCAATTTTTGTTTATTTTTGACAATTTGAATTTAAAACAATCACAGCAAGGTACTTAATGGGCTCCCGAGTGGTGCAGTGGTCTAAGGCACTCAGTGCAAGATGCGTCACTATAGTCCCTGGTTTGATTCCAGGCTGTATCACATCCGGCCGTGTTTGGGAGTCCCATAGTTTCGCGCACAATTGGCCCAGCGTCGTCTGGGTTTGACCGGGGTAGGCCACCACTGTAAAAAACACTTTGTTCTTAACTGACTTGCCTAGTTAAATAAAGGTTAAATAAATACAAATAATAATAAAAAAAATGTTACCCTGAAAGGATTTGGTGTTGAGATACAACCGGCTGCATTGCAGCTTTAGGGCGAAAACGCTCAGGCCAATAAAAACCTTTGTAATGCAGTGGACATGATTCAATCTGAGAATACAGCAAACTAAGGATTCTGTATTTAGTGTATTTTAGTAAGCTGTAGAACCAACTAAGACCCAGTTTACGCCTGGTGTTGGCATGCGCCATATGATTGGATCTGTAGTCTCTCACACCTATGGAGTTTGTCTCTGTGGTTGGAAATTGAGTCTGTAAATAATACAGACCTGCCAACCTGTACACGCTATGCAATTTGAGGTCAAACTACGCTGGTACGATATCATTCTTGACACTATGCAAGATGTTTTTTTGAGGCAAGATGTTTTTTGGGGTTTGAAGTAAGCATGTTGCCTTGGTTTTATGTCCACATGCTATTATTATGAGCAGGGTTCCTCCGGTTCTCGCTTTGTTTTCAATCGTTAAGTAGAAAATAATTCATTAGCAGCACCATCACCACCAACTTAGGCCTACCTTGCTACCTCCTCTCCAGGGGAGAACCCTGATTTTACACTTTTTTCTAGTTAGTTACTTACAGGGAGAGCAGCCAATTACCAAGTACCCATAACAGCCTACCATTGCTACTGAGGCAGTCTTCTGCCACTTCATTATTATTATTAAGGCTAAAAAAAGGTGCATTTGCCTATTATTTGAGAAGTGTGTGGGTGCTGTCGTGGGAGTCAGGGGCACTGCCGCCGCACTGATGTGGTACTCATTCTTCAAGGTTGGCAGGTCTAATAATATAGAGTTAGATCTGGTGAAACCTCCACCCGAGGTGGACAAGAATGCATTTTAGCTGTAGGGGTTGGACCGCCCAATTTCTGATTCCTGCTTACAAGCAAAATCTAAAGCAGGAAGTACCAGTGACTCGCTCAATAAGGAAGTGGTCAGATGACGCAGATGCTAAGCTCCAGGACTGTTTAGCTAGCACAGACTGGAATATGTTCCCGGATTATTCCAATGGCATTGAGGAGTACACCACATCAGTCACTGACTTTATCAATAAGTGCATCGATGACGTCGTCCCCACATTGACCATACGTACATACCCCAACCAGAAGCCATGAATTACAGGCAACATCTGCACTGAGCTAAAGGGTAGAGCTGCCGCTCTCAAGGAGTGGGACTCTACACCCGGACGCTTATAAGAAATTCCGCTATGGCCCTCGAGGAACCATCAAACAGGCAAAGCGTCAATACAGGATTATACTACATCGGCTCCGACGCTCGTCAGATGAGGCAGGGCTTGCAAACCAGTACGGACTACAAAGGAAGCACAGCCATGAGCAGCCCAGTGACACAAGCCTACCAGACGAGCTAAATAACTTCTATGCTCGCTTAGAGGCACGCAACACTGAAGCATGCGTGAGAGCATCAGCTGTTCCGGGCGACTGTGTGATCACACTCTCCGTAGCCGATGTGAGTAAGACCTTTAAACAGGTCAACATTCACAAGGCCACAGGGCCAGACAGATTACCAGGACGTGTACTGTGAGCATGCGCTGACCAACTGGCAAGTGTCTTCACTGACATTTTCCACCTCTCCCTGTCTGAGTCTGTAATACCAACACGTTTTAAGCAGACCACCATAGTCTCTCTGCCCAAGAACACTAAGGTAACCTGCCTAAATGACTACCGACGCATAGCACTCACGTCTGTAGCCATGAAGTGCTTTGAAAGAATGGTCATGGCTTACAACAACACCATCAACCCAGAACTCCTAGACCCACTCCAATTTGCATACCGCCCCAACACATCCACAGATGATGCAATCCTTATTGCACTCCACACTGCCCTTTTCCACTTGGACAAAATGAACACCTATGTGAGAATGCTATTCATTGAGTACAGCTCAGAGTTCAACACCATAGTTCCCTCAAAGCTCATCACTAAGCTAAGGACCCTGGGACTAAACACCTCCCTCTGCAACTGGATCTTGGACTTCCTGACGGGCCGCCCCCCAGGTGGTAATGGTAGGTAGCAACACAACTGCCACGCTGATCCTCAACACCGGAGCCCCTCAGAGGTGCATGCTCAGTCCCCTCCTGTATTGCCTGTTCACCCATAACTGCATGGGCAAGCATGACTCCAACACCATCATTAAGTTTGCCGATGACACAACAGTGGTAGGCCTGATCACCGACAACGAGGAGACAGTTTTTAGGAAGGGTGTCAGAGACCTGGCAGTGTGGTGCCAAAATAACAACCTCTCCCTCAACGTGATCAAGACAAAGGAGATGATTGTGGACTACAGAAAAAGAAGGACCGAGCACACCCCCATTCTCATTGACGGGGTTGTAGTGGAGCAGGTTGAGAGCTTCAAGTTCCTTGGTGTCCACATCACCAACAAACTATCATGGTCCAAACACACCAAGACAGTTGTGAAGAGGGCACAGCAACACCTATTCCCCCTCAGGAGACCGAAAAGATTTGGCATGGGTCCTGAGATCCTCAAAAAGTTATACAGCTGCACCATCGAGAGCATCCTGACTGGTTGCATCACCGCCTGGTATGGCAACTGCTCGGCCTCCGACCTCAAGGCACTACAGAGGGTAATGCGTACGGCCCAGTACATCACTGGGACCAAGCTTCCTGCCATCCAGGACCTCTATACCAGGTGGTATCAGAGGAAGGCCCAAAAAATTGCCAAAGACTCCAGCCACCCCAGTCATAGACTGTTCTCTCTGCTACCGCACGACAAGCGGTACCGAAGCGCCAAGTCTAGGTCCAAAAGGCTTCTCAACAGCTTCTACACCCAAGCCATAAGACTCCTTAACAGGTAATCAAATGGCTTCCCGGACTATTTGCATTGTCGTCGTCGTCGTCGTCACCCCCCCCCCCGCCACAATTTTTACACTGCTGCTACTCTCTGTTTATTATCTGTGCATAGTCACTTTACCTCTACCTAAATGTACATATTACCTCATTTACCTCAACTAACCGGTGCACCCGCACATTGACTCTGTACCGGTATCCCCTGTATATAGCCTCGCTGCTGTTATTTTATTGTTGCGCCTTAATTATTTGTTATTTGTTATTTTTTGTTATTATATTTTTTATTTATTTTAGTATATACTTTAACACTTTTTTCTTAAAACTGCATTGTTGGTTAAGGGCTTGTAAGTAAGCATTTCACTTTATTTGGCGCATGTGACAAATACAATTTGATTTGGCCACAATATCGCCTCTGACCAGAATATTGGCAGTCATTTAGGGAACGATTTAACATGTTGAATTGCCACCAGTTGTCGACAACTAGCACACCCCAGCCACCTGCTGGTTTTAGCTGTTCATCTTCACAGTGTCTCTTACATTTCCAAACGGTTAAATTAAAATATTATTTTCTGAGTATTAAAGCGTTGTGAGTTCACGTGTTAAACATTAAGAGGATTCAATTGGCATGGCATTTAAGGGCTCTATTCAGTCCGCATAGCCGAAATTCAGCTTTACAGGGTGATTGAAATGTAAAAGCCACCATGTTCCCGTTTTAGCGGAGACTGCATTCACGGTAAACGCTGCATATTACCTTTACATTTCTATTGCGGAATCTGTAATGCTTCAGTTTTACAGATTGAATAGAGTACTAAGTGTTCTGTTTTTGCATGGCCATTATCATTACAGCTTTTTGCTTATTTGTTTGATTTACATTATTTTAATGTAATTAAAGTGTGCTGTAAGTGTCTGGCTGGAGGGACAATTTGTAATTTGTTCTCCATGGAAACCAAACTTTTCCAATTACTGGAGAACAGTAAGTGTACCTTTCGCTCACGGCAGGTGAATTAGGATAGACTCAGCTTCATTTCTCCACTCTCCTCATTTAACAATAACTCCATTGTAAGAAAAAGAGATCCATAAAAACAATAACAACTGATCTAAAGCTAGGTAAATCCGAGTTAAATTCCCAATTAAAGTTTGTCAATGCATGTATGATGAGGGCATCCAATGAGATTTGTTAAAATTATTCAACTTTCAATTTAACGCCACTTCAGGTTAAACTGGTAAGTGTTTAATGATTAATTTACAGGACCACTAGCGATGTTCCACGTAAATGTACACTCAAAAACATCTCTAAAAGAAAATGGAAGATGTTCAACTGTAAGAAAATGTAGACTTGTTTTACAAGTCAACACAACTAAATGCTCAGTCATCCAAAAGACATTCACTGAGCAATATCTTTGCGGTCGGTTGTAGCAGGTCTGAGTCAGTCACAGGTTAAATTTTTGGTCAAACATTTTTTTTCTGCCAAAATCATGTTGTGAAATCATTGTTGATTCCCAGCTGGACGATACTAGCATAGAGCATACTAATATTTTATAAAGGTGATATGCTTACATAAAAAATAAATGGGGTGATAACAATTCCACATAGAGTTCAGTTTAAACTACACAGCTGTTTTCTTGTTAATGCTAAACTACCCCCTAACGCTAATATGCTAACGGAGGTGTGGCCAACCAAAGGAACCCAGGAACAAACAAAACACCATCTCTGTCTCGCCTTCTTTAATCAGAGTGATAAACCAACAGCTCCTCACACGACTCACCAATGAGTATGACTGACTCGGGAATCGGAGGTGTGACCCCTCACAGTGCCCCAGAGGCCCCCGTGCTAAAGGCGTACTGCTCCGAATCCACAGGATGTGAGAGGACATTTTTTTCTGATCGCTCCTCACGCAGATAAAGGTAATGAGCTGACATGAAGGGACGTCAGGGAGCGATAGGACTAGGAAGTATTTGCCCTCCAACGCTAGGGCACAGGCACAGTGAGAGTGAGTGCTGTGTGCTCGCTCATCGTGTGGAAAAACCCCTCAACATGATTATTGCACCAACAGTTATGTACTACCTGCATAGGAAGTATTTGCCATCAAACAATGCCCTCAAAAATTATACCTTTATTGTTAAATGCATAATAAAAATGTTATTCCCTAATTTGCTGTACATTCAACAGAGACAGAATGGGAGTTCTCATCAGATCACAGAAGTGTTACTGGACATTGAGGACAAACTACCACACCTGATTCATATACAGATATCACATGCTGTTGGTATTACATCTAGTGTAAGCATTTGTGTCACTGATGTTGATGTACTGTATATCACATTGGGATCTACATTGTAAACACGGCAATTTTCCTTACTGCATCAGTTAGCCTTACTGCATCAGATGTACTGTAATCATGAATGTCTAACACATAGGGCGTGCATGCATACATGTACACATACAAGGTGTAGAAACATCTTGTGGAAATGTGTACTCAATTGCCTTCATTCAATACATTGAGATTATCACTGGTTTCCAATTATCAGAGATAGTCCAATACAGGCAATGGTGTATGTTTGCAATAAAGCCGTCTACATCAGAGACATGTGGTAGATAATGCACTGCAAACACTGGAGATTAAGTTTTTTTTCATAAACACACTAACTCATACCTCTGTCTACTTCTATCCCTCTGAACATCACAGGGAGAGATCTCAGGCACCAGAGCTCCTTCTAGTGGCCAACCTGGGTACAGACAGCAACATCCACCTCTATCCCTGCACATCCCCATTTGGAAGCCTTCTCCACTATTTCCTCCTATATATAGTGTTTTATTGTGAATAACATATTGGGGAGTGAACATTTATGTAACAAGGTCCTTACTGAAAAGCCTTATTCAAAACCAAATCTGATACTACTTATATTATAACCTGAATAATTGTCTTATGTCTCTCTTACATTTATGGGAGGTTAAAATGAATTGCATTGAATAAACAAGTTATTATGACTTATTAGTGCTGCATCGGTTTGATTGGCAATGTAATTGATTACTCATTGGTATCTCCAAATGATCGTAAAGGTCACCAAGGCATCCTGTTTTTTCCAACAGGAAGAAATAATCTTGTCTCAATGTCTGCCAGCCATTGCATTGACATTTAGCACAATACATGGGAGTCCTGAATATCAACTTAATGGATCTTACAATTAGACATGTCCTACTAGAACAAGATTAATTAATCAGAGTTTCTATCCTTCCTTCCCTCCCTCTTATCTTTTCTCCCTACCTTTCCATTTGTCCCTTCTTGATTAATGATTGGAATCATATCCTCCAACACAACAGTAAATTAAGAGTGATTCAAGAGAAAAAGAGAAATAACAAGGTCCATTCATCCCAATGGAGCTCTTACTGGTTGGAAACATTCAAAGGGGCTATATTTGTAATGTCTATCTGTAGCAGACATGCTGTTAAATCCTTTCCAATTTTTCCTGAAATATGTAATTCTCCTGAAGTGCAACATCTGATGCCAGTAGTCCTCGATGAATGGGAGCAATAATGATATCAAAAATCCAGAAAATCTCTTTCTGTCTGTTAGTCTCTATTAGCTAGGCAACTGTAGTAGTGTGTGGATTTGTACACGCGTGGCAAATCCATTCTCCCACAACCTGCTGCAGGGTGGGAGAATGCCTGATCAGGGCAGTGAAGATTGGATATAGGTGGAGGTAGGGGAGAGGACAGGAGGAAGAAGGGTCTCTGTGTGTGTGTGTGTGTGTGTGTGTGTGTGTGTGTGTGTGTGTGTGTGTGTGTGTGTGTGTGTGTGTGTGTGTGTGTGTGTGTGTGTGTGTGTGTGTGTGTGTGTGTGTGTGTGCGTGCGTGCGTGCGTGCGTGCGTGCGTGCGTGCGTGTGCGTACACAACTGTTTGTGTTTGTGCCTGTGCTGAATGTAGAGGGACCCAACCAGGCCCTGGCCATCAAGCACTATTTTTGAATTATTCCCACAGCCTTTGGCAGGATCCACAAAGGGGCCAGACACACGCAGCCATGTTGCTGGACATCTGGTTAAGTGGCTGGCACCAAGATGAAATGAAGAGGAGTCTTGACATGACTCCAGGTCCCTGACTTCACTCAAATACGAGGCTTCATTTCTGCATTTAGAGATGTTGTTTGCATTCCTCTTCCGGGGCACCATTTGTTTGGATGGTGGGTTGTTGTTGTTTTCTGTTTCCCAATCAAATGGTAGTGATGGGGATATGATAGTAAGACACACTTAACATTTGACAGCATATTCACAGTCAGTCAAGTACATCAGTTTCTGTCAACAAACTGGTGAATATCAAAGGATTCAGTTTGTCAATCCCGCTGTCTGTTTTGTTTTCTTATTCATGTTGAGTGAGAGCTATAATGTTGCCTTGATGTATTTACAGACAGCTGTGTTCGCAGTCATCCTCATTATTGAACTTCAAAGTGTTTTGATGCCTCAACAGCATCTCCAGCTCCAGAGGTCAGATGCTGGGAGTTATAATTCTCCCCTATGAGAGCGTATTGCTATGTCTACTAAGTACTTCTGTAACTGCCTTTGCTCAATGCGCACTTGAGATGACACCTTCGATCGATGTCCAGAAAGGCACAGGTAGATCACGATTCCTATTCAGGTGTGTTGGATTCTACATACAGTGTGATGTGCTGCGATATCAGCCTTCATGTCAGGAGTGACCATGACAATTTGCTGTCGGTGACACTCTGTTAGTGCAGTTTGACATGATTTGGTGTGGGTGGTTGTGTATGGGGGGAAGAGGGAGCTGTTCTATTTTTATGCTATTTACATTCATATACATGCAGCAGCCTATGCCCTTCATATATTTTTCATGAAATCTTTAAAAAATAAAAATAAATAAAAGTTTTTTTTTGAAGATGTGTGGGTTAAACTCAGATTGGGAGAGTTGAAATTAAATATAATGTACTTAAATGTATTTATTGTCCTTATGCATCTGGGTCAACTCATATGTATCAATATAACTGTTGTTATTTGTGTCAACTACAACCAAGAAAATAAGTCTGTAAGGAGCAGTTATACAGATTGTAGGAAATATATTTAACAAGAGCTAAATTGTTTTTTCCTCTACACTAAGTGAAAAGAGTAACTGGCTCTCACATTCACAATGTTTTTAGAAAACAATGGCAATTTATTTTTATTCGAAAGACTTGACCTTTTGTTGTCTGGTTGGTCTAACAAGTGTGGGCTAAAAGGAGATAAGCAGCAATTGATTTAAGCGTCTTTGTTCCGCAAAACTCCTTTGTTTATCAAGTCAAGAGTGCTCAGACTTCGGAAGGCTAAGGTTGCCCTGACCCTCAAATACCAATGCCCCTAAAGACACCACTTGTAATACTCAGTAGTGTTGGATGTTAAGTCATCAACACACATTAAAGGGCAGTGCTTGATTAAAATGCCTAAACTTCCGGTCTTGTACCTGATCTCAATCCAAGAGCTCAACGCTAATTAGCATAAACAATTTTGGTGGTAGAAAAAGAGTGGACTGCTCCTCAAAACAAAAATAAGTAGGCCCTGTTTATCCACTAACAGCTCCCAATGAAGACTCTTGTGGACTAGTCTGCAGTTTTTAATCATCAGAGAAAATAATAGACTCACCAATTGAGTCATTTACTCTTTTCTCCTCATGGGATAAGAGATTTGGAGAGGAAAAATACTCAGCAAACCCAATTTTATTCCCTAAGCCTCTATTAAAGGTTTTCAAAAGCGTGAGTGTGAGGATCTTTAATGCTTCCAAAGTGTCCAAGCTGGAGATGTTTTAATAAGAATACAACTGAGAAATGTACTTAATTAGAAGGAAGCATTTTGTGTATTTTGTCTAGTGGAGATTGATAGTTTTTATTCTGGGTTTAGCTCCAAGGGTCTCAGGGAGGTTTCACAGAGGGAAGGGAAAGGGTGGGGTGAGGGGAGAGGATCGAGTGAGGGGCGAGGATAGGAGAGGGGAGAGGATGGGGGGAGAATGGAAAGGTATTGTTGAATTTCCTTCAATATAAGATCTCTGAAGCGGTGGTCCAGGAACTTGTCAAATTAAAGCTTTGACAGTGTAGGAGACTCATGCAGAGAGGGAAGGAGGGAGAGAAAAGTGAGAGAGCGGTAGAAGAGAGAACTGTGTCATCAGAGATGTGCTATTTAAACATACACACACACACAAACATCAGTTGCCCACTGAGCCTACTTACCAGTATCCTAAAAAATAATACACCCCCTAGTCACCTTCATTACTCAAGCTGGTGAGACGAATCGATAATGGTATGGAGTATACGCACCTGTAGGAGGGGGTTGGGTATTCATATGCCAAAATACAGGAGGCATCATTTGCAAATATACAGATCTTAATTTGAGCCAGCCTGCAACAGAGTGAGCAAATGAAGATCCTACATTAAATGTCTCTATATAACCTTGTCACATCAAAGTACTGTTAGTTCATTCATATTTCTGTGAAAAGTGAACGGTAGCATGAACACCAGTGAGATAACTTGTTTCAGAGTTACCCTTTGAAAATGAGGTGGCTCAGTCCCAAGGGGCATTCAAAACTGCTAAGCATGCACAAGCCAGATGGACGTTTGCAAACAGTTGGAAGAAGTTTGATACAGTAGTTCCCAGCAAATAATAGTCCCTCTGGGACTTGGCAGCCATGACAATACATGTATTTTTATGTATAATGAATAGCCAAAGAATATTGAGTAAATATATGACATATCCTTGACATCTTTGTACACATCCATGACTGTATTTGTTTTGTATTGTGCCATTGCCCCTTTAGAGAAACATCTGAGCAGAGCAAATGGTTGGAGATGACCCAGGTCTAAGGAGTTAGATAAAGACTGCAGCAAACAGCCATGGAAGACTATGTTCAGTAACCATGAAACAGCATCTCCGTAAGTCAGTCTCATTCTGGAAATGACCTATGGGCAATCATATCACTCAGGTCAGATGGGAATAACTAACATATTTGAACTGCAATGAAAAGTACACAGCCTACAATCCGGCAGACACAATTTACAACCGACAGTTCTCTTAGTCAAAGTCAAATATATACAGTGCATTCGGAAAGTATTCAGACAGCCTTATTCTAAAATTGATTAAGTAACTTTTTTTCATCATCAATCTACACACAATACCCCATAATGACAAAGCGAAAACAGGTTCTGACATTTTTGCAAATGTATTAAAAATTAAAAACAGAAATACCTTCTTTACATAAGTATTCAGATCCTTTGCTATGAGACTCGAAACTGAGCTCAGGTGCATCCTGTTTCCATTCATCATCATTGAGATGTTTCTACAACTTGATTGGAGTCCACCTATGGTAAAGGCAATTGATTGGACATGATTTGGAAAGGCACATACCTGTCTATATAAGGTCCCACAGTTGACAGTGCATGTCAGAGCAAAAACCAAGCAATGAGATCAAAGGAATTGTCCGTAGAGCCCCGAGACAGGATTATGTTGAGGCACAGATCTGGGGAAGGGTACCAAAAATGTCTGCAGCACTGAAGGTCCCCAAGAACACAGTGGCCTCCATCATTCTTAAATGGAAGAAGTTTGGAACCACCAAGACTCTTTCTATAGCTGGCCGCGCGGGGGAGAATGGCCTTGATCAGGGAGGTGACCAAGAACCCGATGGTCATTCTGACAGAGCTCCAGAGATCCTCTGTGGAGATGAGAGAACCTTTCAAAAGGACAAACATTACTGCAGCACTCCACCAATCAGGCCTTTATGGTAGCATGGCCAGACAGATAACACTCCTCAGTAAAAGGCACATGACGGATTGCTTGGAGTTTACCAAAAGGCACCTAAAGGACTCTCAGATGATCTGGTCTGACAAAACCAAGATTGAACTATTTCGCCTGAATGCCAAGTGTCACATCTGCAGGAAACCTGGCACCATCCCTACGGTGAAGCATGGTGGTGGCAGCATCATGCTGTGAGGATGTTTTTTATGGGCAGGGACTGGGAGACCAGTCAGGATCAAGGGAAAGATGTACGGAGCAAAGTACAGAGAATGATGAAAACCTGCTCCAGAGCACTCAGGACCTCAAACTGGCTGTAATGTACCAAAATGTGGAAAAAGTCAAGGGGTCTGAATACTTTCCGGATGCACTGTATATTCGATCTCAAACCACAAATTCCCCCGTGATTTCAGGGCCAGGTGGCTTTGGAAAGGCAAACCATCTAGAATAAACCTGTGTTTATTGGAAAGCTTCAGAGAAGCGGAACAAGGGGAATTGTTTTTTACAAGGCATTAACACCAACAACTGTGACAGGAGTGCTTTGACAAAATGAGGATCTGTCAGTGTTCCCTGCCACCAATCACGCAAACCAGGTAGATACCGCGGACAAGTCGGGACAGGCAGCCAGTAAGAGGAGGTTAACTGGGGAAAAGACAAGGAGGGAACACAAGGAATTTATCTCCCCTCCGTGTACCACCATTCTTTCTGTGTCAAACAAGCGTTTAAGTGCCGTCTCTGATTTTATGTGCCCAATGCCCTTGACGTTATTTACTGTTTGGCCATTTTGTTGTTGTGAATTTTACCTTTCCGGCATAAGTGACGCGCCCATATCAGTAATATCGAGATTGCGTGTAAGGATGTTTGCTCCCATAGATTCCGCTGCAGGTCATTGCTGCAGTACACAATTTCAAAATGGAGTGTGATTTCTTCTTCCTACCAAAATAGTCCTTTAGTTGATTGTCTTGTGGAAAAATTGTCTTTGGCAGACTTTCTTTACCTTGTTAATTCTCAGAGATAATGTGTCTTGACAGAGACTCCCCGAAGCTGGCTCGCTCTGCATCCCTGCAGAGAGCCCTGTCTGCCTTTGCCCTTTTGAAGACGTTATTGCTTTCATGTACAAGGGAACAGATAACCCAGCACGTGGAGGGAAGAGTAATTGCACCGAGGCTTCGGGGGGACAGTATTTAGCCCACACAATGACTCCAGTCCCTGTGTCTCGCTATCTGTTTCTCACTCTTTCTCAGCCTAATGGACGATGCATCATATGGTATGGCGACGGAGGCACTGGGGCATGACGGGTGAAATCATTCTCTCAGTATCCACAGTCCACAGACAGACAGCAGAGAGATGGAGAGCAGGATGTTGAATAGATAGACCACAGAGTGCTGTTTTTATTTTTGCTATGAAATCAAGATTGTAATAAGGTCATGAGATGTGAGAAACATTAAAGGATGTGCGGCCATGGAGGTGGTCAGATAGACATCTCCGTGTTTACTAAACACCAAATAAACACCTGGTTTATATCAGTGTTTCATTCATGAAAAATACATTTCTAACTGAAAAGTTTCACTGTAAAGGGTGCCTAGAGGAAGTCAGAGAAACTATCATTCTATGGAACTATAAAGCAACACTGTGCCACTGTGTGGATTTGGCCAGACAGTGGGAATAGCATAGGGCTCTAGCTTCTAAAGGGAATCGAGATCTAGTTGTTAGCGCCCACTCCCTGAAGAACTTCACCTTACCCTACCTGAACCGTGTCCACCCAGCACTTTACTCTCCACCTCAGCAAACTCATCAGGTAGGCTACCCACACTGGAGGCTAACAACATCATTTCACAGTGGACTGAATCGTGGAAATGTTAGCCTACTGCAAACTCATCCGTTTGTAGCCTGGTAGACCTCATATTTTGATTGGTAAATTTTCCTCAGATTTAAACTCAAACCTAGTGAAATTAATCTCTACATGTGTTTGTTACTGCAGACTTGTGAGTTGTAGGTACGAAATACTTTTTTTCCTGTAAGATTTCAAATGGCTACAGTTTAACACTAATATGTCCTCAGTTTTGGGTCATATAGCCTAACCTCTACTGTGCGAATGACTTGGCTAACCAAATTCCTGGGAGCATGATGTTGCTTTAAACTGTGCAAAAGTTTTGTAGCTCTAAACCAAGTGTAGAAGTGTCTTCAGAAAGAAAGCAACAACAGGATGCATTGCATTCCATCCCAGGCATTCAAGGTAAGCAAGCACAGAGAAGTCATTTCATCACCTGGTAATAGGAAAATCAAAGGGAAACATTAAAAGGGAAGCACAAACCTGCAACTGGATGTAAAATATTACTGTGAATGTTTTTGAAAATGTGGGAGAGCAAGGACAAATACCTTTCATCCTCAGATCAAGCTTGGAGCCTATAAAAATCACTTTGACAATGTTTTTATGATTACACACAAAGTCCGTCATAGTATATGGCTAATGCAACAGGACAAAAATAAATTATATTACAATACATTCACAATGTCTGCATTTGTGTTTAGACTCACTCTCGCATAATGTATAACATCCTTGCCTAGCACTAGCCTCAGGTGCTATGTTTGTGTTGCTTACAGCATTAAAAGCTCACTTTTGATAACACGTCAGCATGCAGAATCTTATGTCTGAATGTATGTTTCAATTGTAGGCTTTTCAAGCAGGATCAGTTGTGACTTGTCTTTGTGTTTTGTAAGTAGCGCATACCTGATCAAAAGGCCTTCACTCTAAAAGAGGCCTCACAGACAAGTTGGAACTATAACAAATTTGATTGACATGACTTAAAAATCAGGGATCACAAATACTCCCTCCAGATTTTCCACATCAGCCCTGGGATTTGAACCAGCATCTCTGCCTCTCTAATGTAATCTAATCAACCTATCAAATCAATGCCTGTAGCAAGACTTTGTAGTGAGTACATGCATTATTTATTCGATTATTAGATTTGATTTTTGCATTAAAGATTGCTGCTATGGTAGGGATTCAATCCATATTGCTAAAGTTCAGCACTATAGCGCGATTGAAATGTAAAGGTCATTTCCGATTGAGCCGACATATACAGCGCGGGAACATTGCCTTTAAATTTCTATTGCACTGTAGCGCAGCTCTTCAGTATATACTTTCAAACTTGTTGGATGTGTTTGCAGTTTAGGAGAGGACTCGGGAGAGGTGAAGTCGAGAGCCGTGCGTCCTCCTAAACACAACCCAGCCAACATTTTCAAAGAAAAATGCATACAATAATATAGCTCAGTATTTTAATTATTTACTTTATACAGTCATTACTGCTCATCTTTATCAAGGGTATCAATAATTTCAGACCCCACTGTATATTGGTATTCGATTTGTACATCATTAAAAAATAAAAACCTGTCGGGATCACGCAACTAAACCATAAATCAAAGTAAAACAAATCAAGCCGAGGCTCAAGGATATGTAGTATCAAAGAGATAAGCGCATCTCACATTACCTCCCAAACGACTACATGTATAACTTCATTGCATCTAATTTAGCATCTGGCCTGTGCCGAGATAATGCAACTGATTGGCTGGAAGTACATTTCAGTGGACAATTAGCTCTGCCCTTTTTCCGTACCAATTAACTGCACGGCAGTGATTGATTGCATTCCAAAGCTAATAAAGGCTAGTCTTTCTTGTTACTTTTGACTAATTAGCTGAAGAGCAAAGTGGGGAAGGGATAAACTCTAGCAGAGTAATTTAAGGTCATGCATTCTGAGGAGTCCTCGAGGGGGCTTGGCAAGAATATACAGCTTCTGACAGGTACAATTGTTTGACCTCTCTTGGGCCTGTCTCCTGGTCGCATCTATTACTTTGTCTCCCGTTTCATCATTCAGAGAGGCAGGCACTACTACTGGGTAGAGCGAGCTATCACTGAGTTGTTGAGTGAGTTTGTGACAGAGTGCTGTCACTTTGGCCATTTGTCAAACTGGATTGCCCACTGAAGCCCCTTGCAGACCAGGGCCTTAAATTGCCAGAGCATAAACTGTGGGAACACTAGCTTGAATTACTGAGGGACCCTTGAGGTGATGTACAAAGAAGCTACTACTAATACTGTCAACCAACAGACAGCAAATGTTTTAAGTGTCTCCTATCCTTACTTGCACTGCCTATTGATATATTTTTCATACTAGGTGTTATATGATTCTACATACAGTACCAGTCAAAAGTTTGAACACCTACTAATTCAAGGGTTTTTGACAGCTTTGCACACTCTTGGCATTCTCTCAACAAGCTTCATGAGGTAGTCACCTGGAATTCATTTCAATTAACAGGTGTTTTTTTACATTTACCTTTTGGTCATTTAGCAGACGCTCTTATCCAGAGCGACTTACAGTAGAGTGCATACATTTTTTGTTACATTTTACATACTGAGACAAGGATATCCCTACCGGCCAAACCCTCCCTAACCCGGACGACGCTATGCCAATTGTGCGTCGCCCCACGGACCTCCCGTTTGCGGCCGGCTGCAACAGAGCCTGGGCGCGAACCCTGCCCAGCCTGGGCGCGAACCCAGAGACTCTGGTGGCGCAGCTAGCACTGCGATGCAGTGCCCTAGACCACTGCGCCACCCGGGAGGTCGTGCCTTGTCAAGTTAATTTGTGTAATTTATTTCCTTCTTAATGCGTTTGAGTCAGTCAGTTGTGTTATGACAAGGTAAGGTTGGTATAGAGAAGATAGCCCTATTTGGTAAAACATCAAGTTCATATTAAGGCAAGAACAGCTCAAATAAGCAAAAAGAAATGACAGTCTATCATCCCTTTAAGACATGAAGGTTAGTCAATTTGGAAAACTTCAAGAACTTTGAAAGTTTCTTCAAGTGCAGTTGCAAAAACCATCAAGCGCTATGATGAAACTGGCTCTCATGAGGACAGCCACAGGAAAGTAAGAGCCAGAGTTACCTCTGCTGCAGAGAATAAGTTCATTAGAGTTAACTGCATCTCAGATTGCAGCCCAAATAAATGCTTCACAGAGTTTAAGTAACAGACATCTCAACATCAACTGTTCAGAGGAGACTGCGTGAATCAGGCCTTCATGGTCGAATTGCTGCAAAGAAACCACTTCTAAAGGATACCAATAAGAAGAAGAGACTTGCGTGTGCAATGACACACACGCAATGGACATTAGACTGGTGGAAATCTGTCCTTTGGTCTGATGAGTCCAAATGTTAGATTTTTGGTTCCAACTGCCTTGTGTCACACCCTTATCAGTTTCACCTGTCCTCGTTATTGTCTCCACCCCCTCCAGGTATCGCTTGTTTCCCCCAGTGTATTTATCCCTGTTTCCTGTCTCTCTGTGCCGGTTCGTCTTGTATGTTTCCAAGTCAACCAGCGGTTTCCCCGTTCTCCTGCTTTTTGCATTCTCATTTTTCTTCCCGGTTTTGACCCTTGCCTGTTTCTGGACTTTGTACCCACCTGCCTGACCATTCTGCCTGCCTTGACCACAAGCCCGTCTGCCACTCTGTACCTCCTGGACTCTGATCTGGTTTGACCTTTGGCCTGTCCACGACCATTATCTTGCCTACCCCTTTGAATTAATACGCATTGTAAGACTCCAACCATCTGCCTCCTGTGTCTGCATTTGGGTCTCGCCTTGATAGTACGAACTGTCAGTGACAGACCCAGCAGACTTGGACCAGCTCCGCCAAGCTGTCTCCTTGCAGGGAGCCACCATTGGGAGACATCGGGAGTTGCTACAGGGCCTTTTGGAATGGCTCAATTCCTTGACGGAACGCCACGACCATGGGTTAAAGGCTATTATGGAGTAAATCAGGGAGTTAGCTGTCTGCCACCTCTGAAAAAGCCCAATCACCCATTAATTTTTTCCCTATCTGTTGTGAGTTTGTACAGCATATCCCAACTCCCCGTGAACCCCGCTTACTTCCTCCAGAGCGCTATTCGGGGAATCGTGGTACCTGCCGGGGTTTTCTTTCTCAGTGCTCGCTTATGTTTGAGCTACAGCCGTCTTAATTTTCTTCAGACCGATCGAAGATAGCGTATATAATTACGCTAATGTTGGGAAGGGCGCTCTCCTGGGCTACGGCAGTTAGGGAACAACAATCTGCCATTTGCGGTCATTTGGAGGAATTCATGGCGGAGGTAAGAAAAGTTTGAGTCTCCGGTATCTGGTAGAAAGGCGGCCAGCAAACTGCTTGACTTGCGTCGAAATTCTCTTAGTGTAGCAGACTACGCAGTGGACTTTCGCACGTTGGCCGCCGAGAGTGCCTGGAATCCAGAGTGTTTTTTGATACTTTTCTGCACGGATTAGAGGTAAAGGATGAGCTAGCTTCTCGGGAACTGCTGGTGGACCTCAATTCTCTTATTGCCTTAACCATAAAAATTGATGGACGCCTAAGGGAACGCAAGAGTGAGAGGAGGTCTGGTCTCAGGCACTCGATATGGCACGTTCACCTCCTATGGAATCCGTAAGTTTCTGAAGGCAGCTCTTCCGAGAGGAGTCGAAGTCACCTGAGCTCTCTCGTGAACCTACGACGGGTGAGTTGGATACTCCTGAGCCTATGCAGTTGGGAAGACCTAGGCTATCAGTTTGGGAGTGCTCACAGAGGACGAATAATAACTGTTGTCTGTACTGTGGAGGGGCAGGATATTTTATAGCTACCTGCCCTATTAGGAAACCCTTGTCTCTAGTGGGTACCAGTACTATGGGGAGTCAGACTGGGAGTTCCCTAATTTCCATCACCCACACTCTTTTTTGCTCTTGTGCGGTGGGGAGACCAATTTAACTTCTTGTCAATATGGGGGCGCTGTTTTCACTTTGTAAAAATTCGTTCCCAAATTAAACTGCCTCGTACTCAATTCTTGCTCGTACAATATGCATATTATTATTACTATTGGATAGGAAACACTCTCTAGTTTCTAAAACCGTTTGAATTATATCTATGAGTAAAACAGAACTCAAGTTGCATCTAACTTCCTGTCAGGAAGTGAGAAATCTGAAATCGGGCACTCTGTTCCAGGGTCAGTTTATTAATTTGCATGTAATCTATGAGTCGACATGCACTGCAAACGATTTCCCCTAGATGTCAGTAAGCAGTGAGAATTGGAATGGAGTGTCTGGGTAGTTCTGAGGCCGTATAAAAGCTCTTGGAACGTGGGGTGCACTCTTTTCAACATCCGTCATGGCGCAAGACAGACCTCAGGATGGCATTCTGAAAAGCTCTCGTTATAGGCCTTAGATATATCCGGCTCTGATTTTATTCGATATAGGTGTTAATAAAAACATCATAATGTAGTTATTTTAAACCGAGTTATATCAGTTTATATCAGTATATTGCGATTTTCGGAATTTTCTTTGTGCTGCGTTATGAAGAGTTGGACACGTCTGGGCCACATAGCTAATGTTTGCTGCTAATTCCTAAGTTGAAGACGACAATCTACAACCGAGCAACGATGATTCTGGACAAAGGACAACTTGCACAAGATTCTGATGGAAGCTCATCAAAAAGTAAGAACTATTTATGATGTTAATTCGTTGTTCTGTTGAAAAATGTTACACTACTATTCCGCCATTAATTTCGGTGCGGTCTCGCTTTAACTTCTTGTCAATATGGGGGCGCTGTTTTCACTTTGTAAAAATTCGTTCCCAAATTAAACTGCCTCATACTCAATTCTTTCTCAAGTCTCTCCGAGTGCTCATTGACTCTGAGGCTGATTAGTTTAATGGATGCCACTATTGCTTCAGAGCTTGGTATTCCCACTCAGCCTCTGTGCCCATGGATGCTAGGGCACTGGACGGCCGCTCTATAGGGGAA
Source organism: Salvelinus fontinalis (assembly GCF_029448725.1). Lineage (NCBI taxonomy): Eukaryota > Metazoa > Chordata > Actinopteri > Salmoniformes > Salmonidae > Salvelinus > Salvelinus fontinalis. The sequence continues at coordinate 32,566,534 of NC_074677.1, forward strand.
ATCCCCCATAGTACTGTGTCCGTTCAATTACGGGTTTCTGGTAACCACAAATTTTTTTTTTTTTTTTTTTTTTTTTTTTACCTTTATTTACCAGGTAGGCAAATTGAGAACACGTTCTCATTTACAATTGCGACCTGGCCAAGATAAAGCAAAGCAGTTCGACACATACAACAACACATAGTTACACATGGAGTAAAAACAAACATATAGTCAATAATACAGTGAAAAAAAATAAGTCTATATACAATGTGAGCAAGTGAGGTGAGATAAGGGAGGTGAAGGCAAACATATGTATAAATAAATAAAAATATAAAAAGGCCATGGAGGCGAAGTGAGTACAACACAGCAAGTAAAATAAAAACTAAAAAAAACACTGGAATGGTTGGTTTGCATTGGAAGAAAGTGCAAAGTAGAGACAGAAATAATGGGGTGCAAAGGAGCAAAATAAATTAATAAATAAATACAGTAGGTAAAGAGGTAGTTGTTTGGGCTAAATTGTAGATGGGTTATGTACAGGTGCAGTAATCTATGAGCTGCTCTGACAGCTGGTGCTTAAAGCTAGTGAGGGAGATAGGTGTTTCCAGTTTCAGAGATTTTTGTAGTTCGTTCCAGTCATTGGCAGCAGAGAACTGGAAGGAGAGGCGTCCAAAGGAAGAATTGGTTTTGGGGGTGACTAGAGAGATATACCTGCTGGAGCGCGTGCTACAGGTAGGTGCTGCTATGGTGACCAGCGAGCTGAGATAAGGGGGGACTTTACCTAGCAGGGTCTTGTAGATGACCTGGAACCAGTGGGTTTGGCGACGAGTATGAAGCGAGGGCCAGCCAACGAGAGTGTACAGGTCGCAGTGGTGGGTAGTATATGGGGCTTTGGTGACAAAACGGATGGCACTGTGATACACTGCATCCAATTTATTGAGTAGGGTTTTGGAGGCTATTTTGTAAATGACATCACCAAAGTCGAGGATTGGTAGGATGGTCAGTTTTACAAGGGTATGTTTGGCAGCATGAGTAAAGGATGCTTTGTTGCGGAATAGGAAGCCAATTCTAGATTTGACTTTGGATTGGAGATGTTTGATGTGGGTCTGGAAGGAGAGTTTACAGTCTAACCAGACACCTAGGTATTTGTAGTTGTCCACATATTCTAAGTCAGAGCCGTCCAAAGTAGTGATGTTGGACAGGCGGGCAGGAGCAGGCAGCGATCGGTTGAAGAGCATGCATTTGGTTTTACTTGTATTTAAGAGCAGTTGGAGGCCACGGAAGGAGAGTTGTATGGCATTGAAGCTCGCCTGGAGGGTTGTTAACACAGTGTCAAAAGAAGGGCCAGAAGTATACAGAATAGTGTCGTCTGCGTAGAGGTGGATCAGAGAATCACCAGCAGCAAGAGCGACATCATTGATGTAAACAGAGAAGAGAGTCGGTCCAAGAATTGAACCCTGTGGCACCCCCATAGAGACTGCCAGAGGCCCGGACAACAGACCCTCCGATTTGACACACTGAACTCTATCAGAGAAGTAGTTGGTGAACCAGGCGAGGCAATCATTAGAGAAACCAAGGCTGTCGAGTCTGCCAATGAGGATGTGGTGATTGACAGAGTCAAAAGCCTTGGCCAGGTCAATGAATACGGCTGCACAGTATTGTTTCCTACCGATGGCGGTTACGATATCGTTTATGACCTTGAGCGTGGCTGAGGTGCACCCATGACCAGCTCTGAAACCAGATTGCATAGCGGAGAAGGTGTGGTGTGATTCGAAATGGTCGGTAATCTGTTTGTTGACTTGGCTTTCGAAGACCTTAGAAAGGCAGGGTAGGATAGATATAGGTCTGTAGCAGTTAGGGTCAAGGGTGTCCCCCCCTTTGAAGAGGGGGATAACCGCAGCTGCTTTCCAATCTTTGGGGATCTCAGACGACACGAAAGAGAGGTTGAAGAGGCTAGTAATAGGGGTGGCAACAATTTCAGCAGATAGTTTTAGAAAGAAAGGGTCCAGATTATCTAGCCCGGCTGATTTGTATGGGTCCAGATTTTGCAGCTCATTAAGAACATCAGCTGACTGTATTTGGGAGAAAGAGAAATGGGGAAGGCTTGGGCGAGTAGCAGAGGGGAGGGCAGTGCTGTTGTCCGGGGTAGGGGTAGCCAGGTGGAAAGCATGGCCAGCCGTAGAAAAATGCTTATTGAAATTCTCAATTATAGTGGATTTGTCGGTGGTGACAGTGTTTCCTATCTTCAGAGCGGTTGGAAGCTGGGAGGAGGTGTTCTTATTCTCCATGGACTTTACGGTGTCCCAGAACTTTTTTGAATTTGTGCTGCAGGAAGCAAATTTCTGCTTGAAAAAGCTAGCCTTGGCTGTTCTAACTGCCTGTGTATATTGGTTTCTGGCTTCCCTGAAAAGTTGCATATCACGGGGGCTGTTCGATGCTAATGCAGAACGCCATAGGATGTTTTTCTGTTGGTTAAGGGCAGTCAGGTCAGGAGAGAACCAAGGGCTATATCTGTTCCTGGTTCTAAATTTCTTGAATGGGGCATGCTTATTCAAGATGGTGAGGAAGGCATTTTTAAAAAATGACCAGGCATCCTCTACTGACGGGATGAGATCAATATCCTTCCAGGATACCCCGGCCAGGTCGATTAGGAAGGCCTGCTCGCTGAAGTGTTTCAGGGAGCGTTTGACAGTGATGAGTGGAGGTCGTTTGACCGCTGACCCATTACGGATGCAGGCAATGAGGCAGTGATCGCTGAGATCTTGGTTGAAAACAGCAGAGGTGTATTTGGAGGGCAAGTTTGTTAGGATGATATCTATGAGGGTACCCGTGTTTACGGAATTGGGGTGGTACCTGGTAGGTTCATTGATAATTTGTGTGAGATTGAGGGCATCAAGCTTAGATTGTAGGGTGGCTGGGGTGTTGAGCATGTTCAAATTTAGGTCGCCTAGCAGCACGAGCTCTGAAGATAGATGGGGGGCAATCAGTTCACATATAGTGTCCAGAGCACAGCTGGGGGCAGAGGGTGGTCTATAGCAGGCGGCAACGGTGAGAGACTTGTTTTTAGAAAGGTGGATTTTTTAAAGTAGAAGTTCAAATTGTTTGGGAACAGACCTGGATAGTATAACAGAACTCTGCAGGCAGTCTTTGCAGTAGATTGCAACACCGCCCCCTTTGGCCGTTCTATCTTGTCTGAAAATATTGTAATTGGGGATAAAAATGTCTGAATTTTTGGTGGTCTTTCTAAGCCAGGATTCAGACACGGCTAAAACATCCGGGTTGGTAGAGTGTGCTAAAGCAGTGAACAAAACAAACTTAGGGAGGAGGCTTCTAATGTTGCATTACATGCATGACATGCATGAAGCCAAGGCTATTACGGTTACAGAAGTCATCAAAAGAGAGCGCCTGGGGAATAGGAGTGGAGCCAGGTACTGCAGGGCCTGGATTCACCTCTACATCACCAGAGGAACAGAGGAGAAGTAGGATAAGGGTACGGCTAAAAGCTATGAGAATTGGTCGCCTAGAGCTACTAGAGCAGAGAGTAAAAGGAAGTTTCTGGGGGCGATAAAATAGTTTCAAGGAATAATGTACAGACAAAGGTATGGTAGGATGTGAATACAGTGGAGGTAAACCTAGGTATTGAGTGATGATGAGAGAGATCTTGTCTCTAGAAACATCATTGAAACCAGGTGATGTCATCGCATATGTGGGTGGTGGAACTGAGAGGTTGGATATGGTATAGAGAGCAGGGCTAGAATCTCTACAGTGAAATAAGCCAATAAACACTAACCAGAACAGCAATGGACAAGGCATATTTACATTAAGGAGAGGCATGCTTAATCGAGTGATCAATAAGGGTCCAGTGAGTAGAGGTTGGTTGGGGTCGTGGCGATCCAGACAGCTGGCCGGGTATATGGCTATCGGTAGCAGCATAGGATGGAGGTCTGTTTGTAGATACCTCGTGCGTTTCCATCGGTAGGTTCCGTGTCGTGGGGTTTTGTTCAGATAGCAGCCGATAAGACAGCTAACGATTAGCGGGCCTCAGATGAGCGTTCAGGTAACGTCGGGACGGAGGTGCCGGTTGGATAAATCCCTCGGGCAGATAACGTCGGCAGTCAGTCGTGAAGGCCCGGTGGGGTTCCGTATCTGCAGCAGCAACAAAAGAAACGGGTCCGGATGGTGATGGAACTCCTCAGCTGGCTAGCTCCAGCATGATTTGAGTTTGCTCCGGGGTCGACGTAAGCCAATAGTCACACGGTATGCAGCTAGCTAGCTGCGAAATCAAGGTGCACGTGTCCAGAGCCTGCGGTTGGAATCCGGGGAAACTGAGAGAAAAAAAGTCCCGGAATGCTCCGGTCCGAGTCGCGTTGCACAAAAGTGCCGGTAGATTATCGAGCTAAAGGAATAGCTGATGACCGCAAAACGTGGGCAGCTGAAACACCAACGCTAGCCAGCAAACCGGCTAATTTCGGGGCAGCTACAGATTAGCTTCTGGCTAGCTATCGGAGTAGCTTCTGGTTAGCTTTCAGGCTAGCTTCTGAATTAGCCCCTGGCTATCTTCCACGATGGATTTTCAGATTGAGGTAAATAATACTTATTGTAATTGGTGAAGCGGGTTGCAGGAAAGCTTTTGCAGGAAAGCTTTTGTAGTTGAGTTCTTGGATAATAAAATAAATAAAAGATATGTGAAGAAAAGGTGTAAATATATATATATACAGGACACGACACGACAATACGGAAAAAGACGTCTGAACTGCTAAGCCACCTTGGCATGAGACCATACAGTTCCTCCTCATTGCATCTCCCCATGTTCTGGTTGTGTTGGGATTTTCCTGGCTCCAAAACACAATCCTGTGATTGACTGGACCACAAGGTCCATCCTGGGTTGGAGTCATTTTTGCTATTCCCACTGCTTTCAAGCAGCACAGCCTTCCCGAAGTCATCCTTTTCAGGATGTTAGCAAGACAGTGGATGTCTCTGCCATTCCTACTGAATACCATGACCTCCTGGAAATGTTCAGTAAGGCACGTGCTACTTCCCTTCCCCCGCACCATCCTTATGATTGTGCCATTGACCTTCTCCCAGGCACTACACCACCTCGGAGTCGGTTGTATTCTCTGTCTGAACCAGAGACCAAAGCTATGGAGGAGTACATAGAGGAGTCTCTGGCCACTGGGGCCATCCGTCCTTCTGCATCTCCTGCCGGTGCAGGGTTTTTCTTTTTGGAGAAGGACAAGACCCTGTGCCTGTGCATTGACTACCGGGGACTTAACGATATCACTGTCAAAAATCGGTGTACCCTTCCTCTCCTCGGCGTTTGAACCTCTCCAAGGGGCTACCATGTTTTCCAAGTTGGACCTTCGAAATGCCTACCACCTGGTTCGGATACGCGAGGGCGATGAGTGGAAGACAGCCTAAAACACAGCCAGTGGACATTATGAGTACTAGGTCATGCCATTTGGACTCACCTACGCCACCGCTGTCTTCCAGGCTTTGGTCAATGATGTGCTTTGGGACATGCTAAACCGGTATGTCCGGCTACCTGTACGACATCCTGTTTTTTCCCCCGATCTGCCAAGAACATGTACTCCATGTTAAACAGGTCATTCAGCGCTTTCGGGAGAACCAATTGTTCGTGAAAGCCGAGAAGTGTGAGTTCCACCGCTCTACTTTCACCTTTCTGGGATATATCATTGCTGAGGGCAATGTTCAGATGGATCCTGGAAAGGTGAAAGCAGTGGTGGATTGGCCTGAACCAACATCCAGGGTGCAGTTGCAACGATTTCTTGGGTTTGCAAACTTCTACCGCCGTTTCATTCGGAATTACAGCACCCTGGTGGCCCCCCTCTCGGCACTCACCTCCCCCAAGGTACCGTTCAAATGGTCTCCAGCTGTCGACAAAGCCTTTGTGGACCTGAAGCATCGGTTCAAATCAAATCAAAGTATGTTGATTTGTCACGTGCACCAATTACAACAGGTGTAGACCTTACAGTGAAATGCTTACTTACAGGCTCTAACCAATAGTGCAAAAAGTTATTAGGTGAACAATAAGTAGGTAAAGAAATAAAACAACAGTAAAAAGACAGGCAATAGAAGTAGCAAGGCTACATACAGGCACCGGTTAGTCAGGCTAAGTGAGGTAGTATGTACATGTAGATATGGTTAACCTGTTGAGGATAGAGGGCGCTGTTTTCACTTTGGGGAAAAATCGTGCCCAATTTAAACGGCCTCGTACTCTATTCTTGCTCGTACAATATGCATATTATTATTACTATTGGATAGAAAACACTCAAGTTTCTAAAACCGTTTGAATTATATCTGTGAGTAAAACAGAACTCATTTTGCAGCAAACTTCCTGTCAGAAAGTGAAAAATCTCAAATCGAGGCTCTGTTCCAGGCCCTCCCTATCATTTTGCTTGAGATTTATGACTATACATGCACTTCATACGCCTTCCACTAGATGTCAATAGGCTGTGAGAGGTGAAATGGAGTGTATAGGTATTTCTATGGTGAAAAGAGGCCTCTTGGAATGACAGGACCCCAATTTCCTCTGTTCAGGATGACGCGGGATGGACATCAGCTTTGACTTCTGAAAAGCTTTCCCTATAGACGTGTAATATCTCCGGCTTTGATTTTATTTGATAAATGTGACAATATCATCGTAAAGTATGTTTTTTCAATATAGTTTAATCAGATTATTGAATTTTTTTCGGGAGTTTTGGCGTGTTCCATTCACTGCGTTTGTTCACGAAGGAGAGCTTAGCGGCACTTGGCTAGTTTTGCTTGCTAATTCGCAAGGGAAAAAGGCCATTCTAAAACCAAACAACGATTGTTCTGGACAAAGGACCACTTGTACAACATTCTGATGGAAGATCATCAAAAGTAGGACCCATTCATGATGTTATTTCATATATCTGTCAAATTGTTTACTATTAGTTTGCGCCCAGATTTTGGGCGCTCTCTCGCCATAACGTAAGCTGGATGTCGTACTGAAGTTATTTTTAGAATTCTAACACGGCGATTGCATTAAGAACTAGTGTATCTATCATTTCCTATACAACATGTATTTTTTAGTAAAGTTTATGAATAGTTATTTGGTCAGAATAGGTGAGTGTCAGAAATAGATCCGGACATTCTGGGAAAAAGATGCTACATGTTCACAATGTATAACCACGGAATTCAGCTCTAAATATGCAAATTTTCGAACAAACCATATATGTATTGTGTAATATGATGTTATAGGACTGTCATCTGATGGAGTTTGAGAAGGTTAGTGAAAAAATGTATATCTTTTGCTGGTTTATTCGCTATGCTAATGTGCCTAACGAATCAATGTTGTTGTGTGGTTGGCTATTGTAGTAAGGTAATATAATGCTATATTGTGTTTTCGCTGTAAAACACTTAAAGAATCAGAAATATTGGCTGGATTCACAAGATGTTTGTCTTTAATTTGCTGTACACCATGTATTTTTCATAAATGTTTTATGATGAGTATTTAGGTATTTCAATTTGGTCTCTGTAATTGTTCTAGCTGCTTCGGTGCTATTTCCGATTGTAGCTGCAATGTAAAACTATGATTTATACCTCAAATATGCACATTTTTCGAACAAAACATAGATTTATTGAATAACATGTTATAAGACTCATCTGATTAAGTTGTTTCTTGGTTAGTTTGGTTGGTTCTTGGTTAGTTTGGTTGGTTTTGTGCATGCTACCTGTGCTGTGAAAAATGTCTGTGCTTTTTTGTATTTGGTGGTGAGCTAACATAAATATACGTGGTGTTTTCGCTGTAAAACATTTTAAAAATCGGACATGTTGGCTGGATTCACAAGATGTTTATCTTTCATTTGCTGTATTGGACTTGTTAATGTGTGAAAGTTAAATATTTAAAAAAATATATTTCAGTGGAATGTGGGAGGAGTGGCACTAGAGGAACCCCTGTCCTAGACTTAAAGTGACTTTGCATATATGACAAACAGAGAGTAGCAGTAGCGTAAAATAGGGGTTGGCGGGTGGTGGGTGGGACACAATGCAGATAGCCCGGTTAGCCAATGTGCAGGAACACTGGTTGGTCGGCCCAATTGAGGTAGTATGTACATGAATGTATATTTAAAGTGACTATGAATATATGATAAACAGAGTAGCGGCAGCGTAACAAGAGGGATTGGGGGGCACACAATGCAAATAGTCCAGGTAGCCATTTGATTACCTGTTCAGGAGTCTTATCGCTTGGCGGTAAAAACTGTTGAGAAGCCTTTTTGTCCTAGACTTGGCACTCCGGTACCGCTTGCCATGCGCTAGTAGAGAGAACAGTGTATGACTGGGGTGGCTGGGGTCTTTGACAATTTTTAGGGCATTCCTCTGACACCGCCTGGTATAGAGGTCCTGGATGGCAGGCAGCTTAGCCCCAGTGATGTTCTGGGCCATATGCACTACCCTCTGTAGTGCCTTGCGGGTCAGAGGCCAAGCAATTCCCGTACCAGGCAGTAATGCATCCAGTCAGGATGCTCTCAATGTTGCAGCTGTAGAACCTTTTGAGGATCTCTTGACCCATGCCAAATCTTTTTCGTTTCCTGAGGGGGAACAGGCTTTGTTGTGCCCTCTTCACGACTGTCTAGGTGTGTTTGGACCATTCTAGTTTGTTGTTGATGTGGACACCAAGGAACCTGAATCTCTCAACCTGCTCCACTACAGCCCTGTCGATGAGAATGGGGGCATGCTCAGTCCTCCTTTTCCTGTAGTCCACAATCATCTCCTTAGTCTTGGTTACGTTGAGGGATATGTTGTTATTCTAGCACCACCCGGCCAGGTCTCTGACCTTCCTATAGGCTGTCTCGTCGTTGTCGGTGATCATGCCTACCACAGTTGTGTCGTCTGCAAACTTAATGATGGTGTTGGAGTCGTGCCTGGCCATGCAGTCGTGGGTGAACAGGGAGTACAGGAGGGGACTGAGCACGCACCCCTGGGGAGCTCCTGTGTTGAGGATCAGCGTGGCAGATCACTACCTGGGGGCGATCCGTCAGGAAGTCCAGGATACAGTTGCAGAGGGAGGTGTTTAGTTCCAGGATCCTTAGCTTAGTGATGAGCTTTGAGGGTACTATAGTGTTGAACGCTGAGCTGTACTCAATGAATAGCATTCTCACAAGTGTTCCTTTTGTCCAGGTGGGAAAGGGCAGTGTGGAGTGCAATAGAGATTGCACCATCATCTTCAACAGCACCCATCCTCATCCATCCAGACCCCTCGTGTCAATTTGTGTTGAAGTGGATGCTTCGGATGTTGGAGTGGGGGCCATCCTGTCCCAGCGATCTGCCCAGGATCAGAAGCTTCCGGGGCCTTCCTGTCCCATTGTCTCAATCCTGCTGAGGAGCTACGATGTTGGCAACCGAGTACTCCCCGCGGTAAAGATGGCGTTGGAGTAGAGGCACTAGCTGGAAGGAGCAGAACAGCCATTCCTGGTCTGGACCGACCATAAAAACTTGTAATATCTCCGTTCAGCCAAGCTCCTCAACTCAAGGCAGGCCCGGTGGGCCCTCCTGTTTACCAGATTCAACTTTACCATTTCCTACCGTCCTGGGTCTAAAAATGTGAAGCCTGATGCTCTCTCCCGCCTATACAGTTCCTCTGTCACACCCTCGACTTCCGAAACCATTCTCCCTACCTCATGCCTTGCTGCCACTGGGAATTGGGGTATTGAGAACCTGGTTCGCGAGGCGCAATGCTCCCAACCTGGACCTGAGGGGGCCCGGCTAACCGGCTGTTTGTTCCTAACCCAGTCCGGTCCCGGGTCCTGGAATGTGCTCATTCCTCCAGGCTGACCTGTCATCCAAGCTCCCGTCGTACACTAGCCTTCCTCCGACAACGTTTCTGGTTGGCTCACAATGGTCCCTGACGTCTCTGCCTTCGTCACTGCATGCACTGTGTGTGCTCAAAAGATGACTCCATGGCAAGCTCCTGCTGGCCTCCTGCAGCCACTACCGGTTCCTCATCGTCCCTGGTCTCATATCTCTGGACTTTGTCACCAGGCTCCCTCCGTCTGATGTCAACACTGTCATTCTAACAGTAGTCGACTGGTTGTCCAAGGCTGCCCATTTCATCCTTCTCCCCAAACTACCTTCTGCCAAGGAGACGGCCCAGCTTATGGTGCAGCATGTCTTCCGGATCCATGGACTCCTGGTAGACATGGTCTCCGATCGGGGTTCTCGTCTCAGTTCTGGAAGGCATTCTGCACCCCTTATGGGTCGTCGGCCAGCCTGTCATCCGGAATCCATCCCCAAACTAACGGTCAGTCGGAGTGAGCCAACCAAGACCTGGAGACCACCTTAAGGTGCTTGGTCTCAACTAACCCCACTACCTGGAGCCGTCAACTGGTCTGGATGGAGTATGCCCGGAACACTCTTCCCAGTTCTGCCACGGGACTCTCCCCTTTCGAGTGCTACATGGGGTATCAGCCGCTACTCTTCCCTGAACAAGAGCAGGAGGTCAGCGTACCCTTGGCCCAGATGTTTGTCCGCCGCTGTCGACGTACCTGGAGAAGAGCCAGGGAGGCTATTCTCAAGACCAACACTAGGTGTATCGTAGACGAGCGGACCATCGCCGGACCCCAGCTACCGCATTGGGCAGAGGGTATGGCTTTCCACTCGGGATCTGCCCCTTCGGGTAGAGTCCCGCAAGCTGTCTCCCCGGTTCAATCGTCCTTTTCTCATCTCCAGAGTCCTGAGTTCCACTGCTGTCCATCTTGTGTTACCCAGTACCCTCCATATTCACCCTACCTTCCATGTGTCTAGGATTAAGCCCGTGTCTCACTGTCCTTTGTCTTCTGTCTCCAGGCCCATCCCTCCCCCGGGTTATCGGTGGCCAGTCAGCGTATACGTTGAGACGCCTCCTGAAGGTTCGACCACGGGGCAGGGGTTTCCAGTACCTGGTTGACTGGGAGGGTTGTGGCCTGGAGGAGAGGTGCTGGGTTCCTGCTAAAAACATCTTGGACCCGGCCCTCATCGCCGATTTCCACCGCCGACACCCCGGTCAGCCAGGTATGCGCCCAGGTAGGACACCAGGTGGCGTCCCTAGGGGGAGGGGGGTACTGTCACACCCTGATCAGTGTCACATGTCCTTGTTATTGTCTCCACCCCCTCCAGGTGTTGCTTGTTTTCCCCAGTGTATTTATCCTTGTTTCCTGTCTCTCTGTGCCAGTTTGTCTTGTATGTTTCCAAGTCAACCAGCGTTTTTCCCGTTCTCCTGCTTTTTTAATTCTCCTTTTTCTAGTCCTCCTGGCTTTGGCCCTTGCCTGTTTCTGGACTTTGTACCCACCTGCCTGACCATTCTGCCTGCCTTGACCACGAGCCCGTTTACCACTCTGTACCTCCTGGACTCTGATCTGGTTTGACCTTTTTGCCTGTCCACGACCATTCTATTGCCTACCTCTTTGGATTAATAAACATTGTAAGACTCCAACTATCTGCATTCGAGTCTCACCTTGATACCGTGTCTTTGTGAGACGCAGAGTAGGTGACCAGATGATCTCTGCATGTGTGGTTCCCACCGTGAAGCATGGAGGAGGTGTAATGGTGGGGGGGTGCTTTGATGGTGACACTGTCAGTGATTTTATTTAGAATTCAAGGCACACTTAACCAGCATGTCTACCACAGCATTCTTCAGCGATACGCCATACCATCTGGTTTGGGCTTAGTGGGACTATCATTTGTTTTTCAACAGGGCAATGACCCAAAACACATCTCCAAGCTGTTTTAAGGGCTATTTGACCAATAAGGAGAGTGATGGAGTGCTGCATCAGATGACCTGGCCTCCACAATCACCTGACCTCAACCCAATTGAGATGGGATGAGTTGTACCACAGAGTGAAGGAAAATAAGCCAACAAATGATCAGCATATGTGGGAACTCCTTCAACTCCTTCAATTCCTCATGAAGCTGTCATCAAGGCAAAGGGTCGGTACTTTGAAAAATCTCAAATATAAAATATGTCTAACACTTTTTTTGGTCACTATATGATTCCATATGTACTCTTTTATAGTTTTGATGTCTTCACTATTATTCTACAACGTAGAAAATAGTAAAAAAAAAGAAAACAAAAAAGGAAAACCTTGAATGAGTAGGTGTGTCCCAAAATTTTGACTGGTACTGTATCTATTTGAATTTCTAAATGCTTTGGAAGTGGAGATATCGCAAACATCAAATTGTAAACATTAGTGAAGATACCAGTTTGTTAGTAGAGAGTGGAGCAGCGCTTAACTGGCTGTAAATGTGTTTATTTTGCCCAACATGAGCCAAGTTATTTAGCTAGCTAGATAGCCAGTTAGCAACTGCCCCTACCCTATTTTGCTAGCTATTGTAGTATTGTTGTGGCAATACCTTGTCATTTTTGAAGATCTGGTATCTACAGTTGTGTTTACATTTTATAGAATTTGACACAATCCACTTTCCAAGAATATTGGCACACTATATTACCTCAGGAATGTCATTGGCAAAGCATGTAACATACTGTAGCAATAACATAGATTGCGTATGTGGTTCTATATATCTATGCTCATTGTAAAATGCAGCCCAGAATAACTTTAACTGAACAAAAATCTAAATGCAACATGCAACAATATCAACGTTTTTACTGAGTTACAGTTCATATAAGGAAATCAGCCAATGAAATAAATTAGGCCCTAATCTATGGATTTCACATGACTGAGAATACAGATATGAATCTGTTGTTCACATACCTTTATAAAAAAGGTAGGGGAGTGGGTCAGAAAACCAGTCAGTATCTGATGTGACCACCATATGCCTCATGCAGTGCAACATATCTCCTTGGCATAGAGTTGATCAGGTTGTTGATTGTGGCCTGTGGAATGTTGTCCCACTCCTCTTAAATGGCTGTGCGACGTTGCTGGATATTGGCGGGAACTGGAACATGCTGTCGTACACATCAATCCAGAGCATGCAAGACATGCTCAATGGGTGACATGTCTGGTGAGTATGCAGGCCATGGAAGAACTGGGACATTTTCAGCTTCCAGATCCTTGCAACGTGATGTGTTGCATTATCATGCTGAAACATGAATTGATGGCGGTGGATGAATGGCACAACAATGCACCTCAGGATCTCGTCACGTTATCTCTGTGGATTCAAATTGCCATTGATAAAATGCAATTGTGTTCGTTGTCCGTAACTTATGCCTGCCCATACCATAACCCCACCGCCACCATGGGGCACTCCGTTCACAATGATGACATTAGCAAGCCCACACGACACCAAACACTTAGTATATGGTTGTGAGGCCAGTTAGACGTATTGCCAAATTATCTGAAACGATGTTGGATGAGGCTTATGGTAGAAAAAGGAACATTCAGTTCTCTGGCAACAGCTCTGGTGGACATTCCTGCAGTCAGCATGCCAATTGCACGCTCCCTCAACTTAAGACATTTGTGGCATTGTGTTGTGTGACAAAACTGTACATTTTATTGTCCCCAGCACAAGGTGCACCTGTGTCCTGATCATGCTGTTCAATCAGCTTCTTGATAAGCCACACCTGTCAGGTGGCTGGATTATCTTGGCAAAGGAGAATGCTCACTAACAGGGATATAAACAAATTTGGGCACAAAAAAACTGAAATAAGCTTTTTGTGCATATGGAAAATTTCTCTGATCTATTATTTCAGCTCATGAAACATGGGACCAACACTTTACATGTTGCGTTTTATATTTTTCTTCAGTGCAGTTAAACTATACTCTAACCATATGGAGTTTCAACTTATCTGTGAAGCGTTTGAAGTTGTTTCATATATGCTTCAAAACTCCAAAAAGATAGTCGCAGACAGACACAATCACAGCCCTCATATTCATCTCTTTATACAGTACTCCTCTTTTTATGTGGTGTGATTTAGCAAAGTCTGAGGATGAAATAGACTAATTTCCCTTTCATTAGAGCATTTCTAAATTTTGGGAGTTTTGAAGAGCCTTCTTGGTTAAATCAGTAATCATTCTCCAATCTGCCTCGAGGAGAAAGAGAAATCTAATTTGATAAGGAGGTAATGAAGCCTCACAGCCATTATCCTAGATAACCTATTTGTGGGACTGGTTGAGCAGTGATGGAAATTCTATTTAACGAAACTGGCTGATTTATCTATTTTGATCAGTGGCGAAAACCCTGAGATGATGGTCCTTTTTTTGCCCTTGCCAATTTACTTTGAACTTTCCAAGTTGCCAGGGATCATTACATTGAGGAGCTTCATACACTTGCCTGTTATTTAATGATTGAAAGCCAGAGAAAGTCTCATCTTGTGGTGATAACCTGTGCACATGCTATGCACACAAGTGCAGGAAACATTGGGAGCAAAGGCCACTTCTGGGCAGTTGTCCTCTAGCAATAGTCTACTCACTGGACAGCTTTACAGAGTATGCTCTAGGCTTTTGGTAATGAGATCAAATTATATCCAATTCTATATGCCTGACATTGACCAAGTATAATATAGAAAATATTATAATACGTATTCATGCCAACAGAGACCTCCATAAGCACTGAAAATCACTTTTTAAGTCTATTAGCCTTCTGCACTGTTAACTGGACCTACATCACTTAATATGCTCGGCAGCTTGCACTCTCAATATGGGTAAAAAAAATAAAAATGTACATAAAAAAATATATGCCTATGCAATCTGGCAACACAATAATCAGGTTGAAACAGTAACAAATCTATATCACAACCATCTTAACCTTTTTTGATATATGAGATGACGTTTTTAAAATATCACAATGCAGAACATCCACAACAATTCAATAACATACAAAGCACTAATACAACCAGAAACCAAGAGTATGGGCTATGCCAAAACATGCAGTAGGCCTCTGGAAGAACATTGTTACCTTTATTGCTAATAATACTGCTCCATTTTCCCTTGTTAAATAAATAGGACTGGTTATTAAAAGTGACAAGATTAATTAAATGGACATAAATTAAAACATTAGGAATCCATCAAATAAAAGCCATAGTGTATAATTATCTAGAGGACTTGGATTGTATTCCGTTTCACTGCGCTCTGTTGACAAGGAGACAGTCGGTGAGCAGACAGTTAGAGAGCTTATGGTTCTAAAATGCCTCGGCCAGTACCTATAGCTCCTCACTCTGTCTTGCATTAATGTACCCAAGTAACAAATATTACACAAAGTTATAGAAAGCAAATAAAATCCTTTTGTGCTTTTGTTTATTGTATCTGACACCCAATACAACAAATACCACAATACTAAAAATCACATGATAACACTAGGAAGAAAATAAACAAATACTTTTAGCAAGTCTGTTCTTGGAAAATGAAAAGCGCTGGACATAAAAATATGTTCGGTATATAATTAATTGAGTATACATAAAATACTAAGCTGTTCGATATATGAGCAGAATGTTTGGATAATAAAAGCAACATATTTCAGCATGTGCTGTCTTGTCAATATTTATTTTCTGCAGCATCCTAGACCTCAACAAACCCAGACTGCATCCTGCAGCTCGTAAATCAATTATGTGCACAGCTAAATGATGAAAAGAACAACTCCTGAACATGGCCCAACTCCACAGGTCTTTGGCCAGTACAGACTAGAGGTACAGTGGTATAGAGTGCAATGCCACTGCCATCTCTATCCTGCATGGTGTGTTGTCCTGAACTCTCCCACCGCCACATTCACTCAGCATCTGTTTTTAATGAACTGCTTTGCTGAAGAATTTCCCCCATCTGCTCCTCCCCGCTCTCCTCTCCTGTGGTCTGGTGTGCCACACGAGAGGCATCCCACTGGGCAAAACCTGGTTGAACAACATTGTTTCCACATCATTTAAAAATATAATAATTCAATGTGATGACGTTGAATCAATGTGGAAAACTGATTGGATTTGAAAAAAGTCATCAACGTGAGGGAATATCTTAATTTCACCCTACTTTTAACCTAAATCTAATGACATGGTGGAATGTTTTGTTGAATTCACGTTAGTTGACAACTCAACCAAATGTAAACCAAAACTAGACGTTGAAATTACTTCTGTGCCCATTGAGCTGCTCAAACCCATTCAGTCAACATTACTTCTATCAGGGAGCAGCTAGCCAGGCGCACGCTCTGTGCAAAGAGAGAAATATTGACAAAGTGTCTGGCAGCCATTTTATTATCTTGCCAGTTGGCATTGAACAGCATTGTGCCTGCCTGGTGGTGGCTTGAGAGAAGCTTTGCGTGGTGCCCATGTTTGTAGAGCTAACAAATCTGGAAGCACTGTTGGTAAAAGAAGCGGTGAATGTCTGCTATGTCCATCACATTAGTGTGGCTGGCTCTGATAGCATGCAGGGCTAGAGTGAGCGGGACAAGATCACTGATTTCACTCTGTCCCACTAGCAAAGCTAGGAGCTCCCTCCTGCACAACCACTGCCAAGGCCCACATTCATAAGGCCAAAATTGAAAGACCAAATCATGTTTTTCAATTTGTTTGTTAATCACACAAAAAATACCAACATACATTTTGCACCAGAAAACCCAATGACAGATATCCTTTTATACTGTAAGTACTGTCAATCTCCATGACCTGATTTAAAAATGATTATGGAACTAAGTGCTTTGTATGAGGTAAATGCATTAAACAATACTGTCACAGCTCAGACAGACTGAAGAGTTCAGCATGGGTTCAGACCACAAACCTCCCACCATAAGGATACACTTCACTGATAGCACCAGGACCATGACAACAGCAATAGGCATAATAAACAAAGATGTTTTACATTTTAGCCACATTATCTCTCTAACCATAGCTAATAGTGGAATGTCTGCAAATACTCACTCATGCAATAAAAGAGCATTCTTGGAAATCTGTTTAAGTAGACATTATCATGTTTTCAAATGATAATGTTCAAATCAAAGTTTATTGGATGCGTACACAGTTTAGGAGATGTTATAGCGTGTGCAGCGAAATACTTATATTACTAGCTCCTAACAATGCAGTAAAATGTCAAATAATCAACAACAAAACAGTTCTGTGTATGTTTAATACAAACAGAAATTAAAGCAACCAGGTAACTGCTGGAATGTGACAATGTAATCTAAAGGCTCTCTTTTGAAGGTATATTTTATATTTTTTCACAGTAAAAGTGCTTTGTCACATTTACGTTGAACTGTTAAATGTGTCTGAGTGTCTGTGCGTACAAGGCGGAATGACAATGTGTATGGTAAATATGTGTTTGAAGACGGTAGA